>NW_006922304.1:723408-738098 GCF_000298275.1 Orycteropus afer afer | reverse complement strand
GGGAACTTCCCAGAACATTGTATTGTGCCACGCCCAACAGAAATAACCCAGGTGGGCGACTTTAAAATCAGGATCTCCTCCGTAGCTAATAGCAATTCCCACCTTAGAGTTTACAAAGACTTATGGGTAGAAAAGCCACACTAAGTAATTTACTACACCGCAGCCATCTTGCCGGAACTCTCTACTTTTATTCTTTAGTCTCTGAGGAGATAAGCTGGATATGGCGGCGGTATCGATTTTGTTTTTTCTTCCTCCTCTCATACTGCCAACCAGCCTCATGGATGGTGTTTGTTGCTGAGTGCTGTGGAGTCAGTTTTGACTCAGTGCGATGCCATGTGACATAGCAGAACTGCCCTGTGGGGTTTTCTAGGCTATACTCTTCATGGGAGCAAATCACCAACCAGGTCTTTTTTCCTGCAGAGCCATTGAATGGGTTTGTACCACTGAGTACGTTAACCGTCCCACCACCCAGGCCTAAAGTTTTCCTTTTTGCTCCTGCTTTTTGACACGCAGGGAGCTCCGGTGGTATAGTGGATAAGGCATTTGGCTGCTAACCAGCAGGTCAGCGGTTCAAACCCTGCAGCTACTCCACAGAAGGAAGATGAGGCGATCTACCTCCGTAAAGATTTACAGCTTCGGAAACCCAATGGGAGTCGCTGTGAGTTGGAATTGACTCAATGGCATTGAGTTTCTTTTTTCTGACAACCATTATGAATTCAAGCCCTGCATTTCCAGATAGTTCACCTATAGCCCACATTTTCCTCCTGGTTTCTAAGTATTGGAGTCCCTGGTTGGTGCGGTTAATGCACTGTGCTGCTAACTAAAAGGTTGGAACTTTGAATCCAGCTACAGTCACCTTGGAAGAAAGATGTGGCAATTGATTTCCAAAAACTCAGACAGTGAATACCTTGTGGAGCACGACTCTCCTCTAATACATGTGAGATCGTCACGAGTCAGAGTGGACTTGGCGACAACTAGGTTTTTCTAAGGATTGGTATACAGAGTGTGGTATTTGTATCCTTACTTCCCAAGTTTCCTGTTCGACCTGCTGTAGACCTGTGAGCAGGGACCCTGAATAGTGGGTGCAGGAATCTCCTTTGAACCCTTCTCAGAAGTCCTTGGTAGTTGGTGGAGGAAAGAACTTGTTTTACTCCTTCCCTTGACCAGTAAAAACATGGTGTCAAGTTCACTTTTTCTTTGTTTACTTTAGTGCATCGGGTGATGCTCTGGAGTGACTTCAGCTTTTTTTCAGTTTCTCTTTCCGACGTAGGGATCTCACACTTGTTTTATTTCTTGAATTGGTGTCAGTTAACGCCTAAAATGTATTTTTCAGAGTTTTTGTTTTGACTGACCCCAGTAAATGTACTTTTCATATATATCTACACACATACATACATATCTACATACATACATATGTACATATGTATATATATCAGTGTATATTTGTATATATGTGTGTATCTTAAAGTTTCACAAAACAACACTTAACCTTACTGCAATGTATTCTGATATTTTCTATTTCAGTTTTGTGTGTGTGTGGGGGAAAATCTTGGTTGTGACCCCTAAACTGATTTTGTTTTCTGGACATGATGTACACAGCTCTGGGAAGTAGGGCCAGGTGTTAGAACGGTTATCTACTCGTTCAGTGAATGGTAAAGGAACCACACTAGGCTCTGTGGGAATGACAGGGAATGATTCTGACACTCAGAATAACGTTGAAGGGAAAAAAAAAAAAACTATTGAAATATAATTGACAGAATGAAACTCACCCTTTTCAAGTGTATAATTCAGTTGTTATTAGTGTATTGACAGAGCTGTGCAACCATAACACTATATGATTTCAGAACATTTTCATCATCCCCAAAAGAAGCTCGTATCTGTTAACAGCCTCCCCCCACCTCCCTAAACCCTGGCAATACTGTCTATTCTCTATTGTTACAGATTTGTCTAGTCTGGACATTTCATGTAAATGGAATCATACAGTTTGTGGTCTTTTGTGACTAGCTTCTTTCACTTAGTGTGATCTTTTCAAGGTTCGTTCATGTTGTGACATATATCAGGACTTCCATTATATGGATATATTCAAAACCCACTGCTGTCAAGTCAATTCTGACTCAGTGTGACACAGTAAGGATAGTGTAGAACTGTCCCATAGGGTTTCCAAGGCTGTAAATCTTTATGGAAGCAGACTACTTTCTTTCTCCTGCAGAGCAACTGGTGGGTTTGAACTGCTGTAAATCTTTATGGAAGCAGACTACATCTTTCTCCTGCAGAGCAACTGGTGGGTTTGAACTGCCAACCTTTGGGTTAGAAGCCAAGCTTTTAACCACTGCACCAGGAGTCTATTTATGAGTATATTACATTTTGTTTATCTGTTCATCAGTTGGTGGCCCTTTGGGTGGTTTCTACTTATTGGCTATTATGAACAATGATGCTGTAAACATTCGTATGTAAGTTTTTGTGTGAACATAAGCTTTCAGTTCACCTAGGGGTGGAATAAGGAGCTCTGGTAGCGTAGTGCCTAAGGCACTTGACTGCTAACCAGAAGGCTAGCGGTTCAAACCCACCAAACACTCCTCAGAAGGAAGGTTGGGCAATCTACTTCTGTAGTAATAACTGCCTCGGAAACTCAAGGAGGGGTCAAACCTAAGGAGGGGTCACTGTGAGTCAGATCTGACTCAACAGCACACAACAACAACCACAATTGTAATTTATATTTAACATTTTGAGGAACTGTCAAATTGTTTTCCAAACTGGGTATGCCAGCAATGTATGAAGATTCTAATTTCTCTGTATCCTCACCAACACTTGTTATCGTCTTGTCTTTTTGATCCTAGCCGACCTAGTGGATCTGAAGTGGTGTCCCATTGTGGTTTTGATTTGCATTTTCCTAATGCCTGGTGATACTGAGCATCTTTTCTTGAGCTTACTGGCCATTTTGTGTGTCTTTGGAGAGATTTCTATTACAATTCTGTGCCCATTTAAAAAGAAATTATTTTATTTTGATTGTTGTTGAGAATATACACAGAACATAACAATTTTACATGTACGGTTCAGTCGCATTGATTTTATTCTTTGATTTGTGCAGCCATTCTCACCCTCTTTTTCCAAGTTTCCTTCCCCATTAATGTAAATTCACGCCCCCTCAGGTTCTTACCTAATCTTTCAAGTTGCTGTTGTCAATTTGATCCCATAGAGATAGATCTTAAAAGAACACAATGCTCAAGGCAAGTGTTGTTCACTAGTTAAGCTCAACTGTTGTTTGGTTTTAAGAAGGCTTGGGGGGGATATTTTTGATTTAAAGTTTAAATATGATGGCAGGGCAAGAGTTTCAGGGGTTTATCCATCTTCCATGGCTCCAGAAAGTCTGATTCTCTTTGCTCATTTTTTAATTAGGTTGTCTTTTTATAAAGTACCATTTATCTATTTTTTCCCTTATTGTGTGTGTTTTTGGCATCGTAATAAAAGAAGCAATTGCCTAACCCAACTCAAGGGCATGAAGATTTACTGCTGTGTTCTGTGAGTTCTAGGTTTAGCTCTTAGATTTAGATCTGTGACCTGTTTTGAGTTAAGGTGAGGTGAGGTGAGGTAGGGGTTCACCTTCATTCGTTTACATGTGGATTTCCAGTTAGCACTATTTGTTGGAAAGACTGTTTTTTCCCCCCATTAAATTGCCCTGATACCTTTGTTGAAAATCATTTTCTATAAATGAACTTAATGATTCTATTCTTTTGATCTGTATGTCTGTCCCTATATCAGTACCACACTGATTGGTGTAGTTTTGAATTAAGTTTTTACATTGAGAAGTGTGAGTCCTCCAGTTTTCTTGTTCAAGACAATTTTGGCTATTCTTGGTCCTTTGCATTTCCGTATGAATTTTAAGTTAAGCTTACCAATTGCTGCGAGAAAGGCAGATGGGATTTTGGTAGAGGTTGTGTTGGTAGGGTGTTGTCATCAAGAATAACGGAGTTTTAATTGAAAAATTTTATGAAACAATATTTACTCCCATTAGGAGCAATGCAGAGCTCTGGTGGCGTAGTGCCTAAGGCATTTGACTGCTAACCAGAAGATTGTTGGTTCAAACCCACCAGCCGGTCCACGGAAGGAAGACTGGGCGATCTACTTCCATAAGGATTTAATGCCTTGGAAACCCAAAGAGGCCTGCTATGAGTTGGAATTGACTCAATGGCAGTGAGCTTGCTTTTGGTTTAGGAGCAATGCATTGTGATGTTTTCTTCTACTCTTCCATTTTTCTTTTCTCTCTAATCCAGTGTTTGAAAAACATGCTTCAAATACACGGTCCTTAATCTTGACTGCACATTGAATCATTTGGGGAACTTTGAAAAATGCTGTTGTTTGTGAAGCTCAATTGGCATAACATACCACACAAAAATGTTGTTCTACATGCTCCTTAGGTGAGTAGTGACTGGGGTCTTAAGCTTGCAAGCAAGTGGCCATCTAAGATGCAACAATCGGTTTCCTTCCCTCTGGAGCAGAGAAGAATGAAGAAAATCAAAGACACATGGAAACCATTAATCCAAGGGCTAGTGGACAATGCCAACCTCAGCTTACATGACTGTGAGACCAGAAGAACTAGATAGTGCCCAGGTGCCACTATGAGTCACTTGGAAAGGGATCAGAATGGGAGACCTTGGATAGAGTGGGAGAAAAATGTGCAGCAAAACTCAAAATCATAGAAAAGATCAGGCTTACTTGTTGCTAGAGACTGATGAAACCCTTGAGACTATGGCCCCTAGACACCCTTCAGGCCTGGAATTGTACTCACTCAAGTGGCTTCCCACCAAATAACAGATGGACCTATAAGGTGAACTCTTAGACCTGGTAGGTGCACTCCTTAGAACAATCAACCTTGGGAGATCAGAAGGGCAGCATTTGCACAGGGAGATAACTCAGAGGGTAGAAATGCATAGGAAAGAAGGGCACAAGGAAAAGGTAACCACAGTGAGGAAGTGGGAAGAGGATTGTAGTCAGTGTCATGAAACAAAATGTGTATGAGCCGTTGTATGGAAAATGAGTCTGCTCTGTAAACTTTCACCTTTCAAATCACAGTTGAAAAACAAACAAAACAACAACAACAAAAACCTTATGTCTGGTCCCAGCTCCAGAGACTAGGGTCCAGTTGATCAGGAGTGCAGCTGGGTATCAGGTTCTTTGAAAGCTCCCAAGTGATTCCAGTGTACAAGCAGGGTTGAGAACTGCTGCTATAAATGAACTGAAAAACTCAGACTCTTTCAAAGCCTTTGCATAGTTGAATGAACATACGCTAGGATGGAAATGTGAATACTGCCAACGGTAGCTACTCATGTGGGAAGAAGCATTGGTTCATTTTGCAGACAAATGTATTAGAGAGGTCTGTTTGTTCATTTTCTCTTAATTTAATATCATAGATATTCTCCTGAGAAATAAAATGATTTTCCTATTGACTTCCCAGTGGGTATAGCGTGTGGCTGTCCCTGGGCTGCATGGAGACCGAGGTGTATAGCAGAGTCACTGGAGAAAGTGTTATTTCTCAGGAGTTTCTGTGTCCTTTGCTTTTCGCCATAGGAAGTGGAATGATTTGAGACGAATATTCAGGAAATTCACAGCTACTTTAGGAATTGTGATATAAAGGACACTGAAGTTTTCTAGAATGACTAGAAAATATTTGCAAGTGCACCTGGTGTCCTGTCTCAAAGATAGCAAGAAATATTAAGATCGTGATGAAAACCTTTGTATAGGTAACAGCTTATTTTATTTAATACCATCTTTTCTGATATGTTTGAAAGTAAAATTTCTTTGTACATCTGTATGCATGTGTACATATATATTTTTTCACACATACACACGTGTGCACACACACATACACACACAGACACAGTTTGCTTCATTCATTCCCCTACTTAGTGAATACCACCTCTGGGCAGGGTGCTGGGTTGGAGATGGTGGGAACACAGCCCTAAGCAACCTGCCTGGGAGTTGGGCATGACCAACTCCACGTTATCCCTGGCTCTCTGTTCAAATACTGACTGAGTTGCTATAATCCAATTATTATTTAATCGTGACCACTCCTAGACATTTTGGAAAGGTTTTAGGGGTGAACATTCATACAATAGGCTTTTCAGGTTAGTTGCAGTTGGACAGTACTTGTTCAAATACGAAGGCAGAATTTATTAAAGGAAAAACAGAACCATTTGTTTTAGCTAAGGATGACTTATTGTCACCTATAGTTCCCATTGGGCTGTGCTTTTCACTTTGTCATTTTACCAGGCCTATAAATCAGGTGGGCAAAGTCCCCCATTTTTCTTGAATTGCGTATTGTTACACATTTGTAACATGGCATTAAACATGTTTGTAACGTGGAATTAAATGTGTTAAATGGAGGAAAGACATCTTTAATTTATTTTTAAGATAGTTGCAGCATTTCAGCACAAGCATGTGGGCAAAATGATTTTTAGTGACTTGTTTTGCATATGTATTTATTAACCTTAAACCTTTTTTCTAATCATAGATAAAATACATGTTCCCTTTCTTTCCCACTTAGAGGACAGATCGTGACTGTGTCCTCATGTCTTCAGTAGTGTACTGCAGAACAGACTTGTATTATTTTATCATAAAATATTTCACCATCGTGATTTATTTCTGGTAGCATAGTGCCCAAGGCACTTGACTGCTAACCAGAAGGCTGGCGGTTCAAACCCACCAGCCACTCCTCCGAAGGAAGATGGTGCAATCTACTTCCATAGCGATACTGCCTCGGAAACCCAAGGAGGGGGTCACTGGGAGTCGGGTCTGACTCGACGGCACATAACAACAACAACAGACGGTGGATAGGAGCCCTGGTAGTATCGTGATTGAGTGCTTGGCTGTTAACTGAAAGGCTGGCAGTTTGAATCCACCAGCCACTCCACAGAAGAAAGATGTGGCAGTCTGTTTCTGCGAAGATTGTAGCCTTGGAAACCCTATGGGCAGCTCTACTCTGTCCTACAGGGTTGCAGTGAGTCGGAATCAACTCAATGGCAGTGAGTTTGGTTTTGGTTATTATATATTTTAAAATGAATTTGACCAAAAACATCTTGCTGAAAATAATGCTGAATTATTTCTCTGATCTTGGAATGGAGAGGGACTTTCTAAGCATGAAAATGGAAGGAGAAATTGCAAAGATACTAGATTAGACTTCAGAGGGGAAAAATACTAGTCCTTTATTTCAAGCGATGTCAACAAAATAGAAGAGCAGTCATTTGCTTTTTCTGGGGAAAATGTTTGCAACATGACAGAGGGTAAATGTCCTTAATTTATGTTGCATATGAATTTAAAAGGAAAAAAAAAAGGCAAGCAACTAGTGGAAATATGGGCAAAAGACCCTTACAGTTTGTAAAAGAGCTATAGAGACACAGATCAAAGAAATGAAGGTTAAACCTAGATGTCATTCTTTGGATGTCAAATTTGGAAAAGTTGAGAACAAGAAAATTTGGAATAGCAAGTGAGGTTAACATACAGTTTCCTCCTCCTGTGCTTTGTCAAAGTTTTCCCGAAAGGAACTGGGAAACGTTTGTATTCCCATCTCTTACCGGGAAGGTTGGAAATTACGTGACCTATGAATTTGTCTGAGCTTAAAACCTTTTTTGAGGATAGTTCTTTGATTTTTGTTATTTTCTCCGTTCTTTCATTGTTACTTGTTCAGGTTTTCTAAAAATAATTTTCCTAAGGACAATTGCCCATTTCATCAAGATTTTCAGACACATGCTTTTACATTTAGTGTGTACTTAGTGTTTTGTGTTTGTCCCTGTTCTTGGAAGCTAGTCTTTGCCATATTCAGGAGGTATCTTTTAAATCAGCTATTGTCAGCTTTTTTTGGGCATCTACTGAATTGATACTCTAAATTGTATTTAGCCCCTCAATATACCTGGCCTGTGGATGGCATTGGCCCTCCTTCCTGCTTTTGGAGTTCTGATTTCCCTTTTTTAGAAAATGATGAGAAGAGTTGGTGATGCTAAATAGCATGGTACAATACAAAGATGTCAATTATATATTATTTCCCTGTCAATTTTTTGGTGAATGTTGTTTCTCTGTGAAACCACCTGAAGCCATGGCATGTATTACTTTTACAAGCCCCAATTGAGAAACAGCAGAAATCTGTGAACAGTTTTTTTTTTTTTTTTGCGAGTTGTGAGTGACCTTTGTGGGTGAGTCAGTTGCCTGTAGTCGTGCTCAAGATAAGCGCTGTCCCTTGCTCACACGTGTCTCATCTCTGACTCAGGCTCGTAGCCTGTGTCTGTTGGGTGACTACTCACATTTCCTGAGTGTAGTGGAAACTGACAAGGGAGGAGTGGTGGCTGGTGCTGACAGAAGGTCAAGGATGCTCCCTGATAACTCAGTAGTGTTCCTGTCCATTGACTGGGTCTTCCTCCTGGACATCCTCAAAGATGCATTTGTATTTTTCCAGTGTTAAACGTCCAACCCAATTCTGTATTTTCATCTCAGATATTTGTCTGGGAAGTAGAGAGCCAGTCCTTCTAAACACTCATCTTACCAATCAGCTTAAAAAAAAAAAAAAAAACCCACCAGAAACCCTCTCCAAAAATAAATCTTCATGGGGTCATAGTACTTTCACTTGCCCTTTCAGCATTTTTCTGTGAATTGTAGCTAAAAGGACATTTTGTTAATTTGCATCTTTCCCGTTATGGGACTTTTTCTTTTAAATTAATGTTTATTCATTTTTTTGAAAGGGTTTACAAAGAAGAGTATGCTTGTTAGAAATTGTATAAAGCAAATTGTGCAAGTTACATAACCTCTTATACCCCCCACGCTTAAAAACGGCTTGATGTTTATCCTGTCAAATCCTTTCCTGTGTACTATATAATTATATTTTTAATAAAAGCAGGATCATACTGTACATATTGTACAACCTGCATTTTTCAAAGAACAGTATGCATTATTAAAGTTTACTACCTTAAAATAAGTCATTCCTTTAAAATTTCTTTTGTTACTCTTCATGTTCTTCCCACTACTCTTTAATTGCTCGTTGATGGATGTGGCCTTTGTGACTTCCTCCTTGCGTTGTATTTTTTTTTTATTGTGATTTGGGTGAAAGTTTACAGAGCAGATTCACTTTCTATACAGCAGTTCACATACACTTTATCTCACGATCTTGACTACAATTTACCACAATGCAACAGCTCCCCTCCCATTTCTTCCCCATAGTTGCCTCTTCTCAGTGTCCTTCCCTCCATGCACTCCTGCCCCCTGAGCTGTCTCCCTGTGCATACACAGCCCTTCTATTCTCTCATGATTGTTCTCTCCAAGGAGTATATCTACCTAGTATAAATTTTCACCTCATATGCCTGTCTTTTGTTTGGCTGGATGTGATGGGTATGGGTTCAATTCCAGATCTGAAGGGCAGCTAAGGGGCCATAGTCTCAGTGGTTCCATCAGGCTCTATCAGACCAGCAAACCTGGTCACCCTTCTTTTTCCCCCCAAATGAGTTTGAGTTTTGTTCTACATTGTTTTCCCACTATCCAGGTTCTTCTATATAGATCTCCCTCCAAGTGGTTGACAGTGGTAGCTGGGCACCATCTAGTTTTTCTGGTCTCACAGTTGTATAGGCTGAGGATCACATGGTGTACTAATTGCTTGGACTAATTGTTTCTGTGAATCTTTGGTTTTCTTCATTCTTCTTTGCTCTGGATGAGGAGAGACCCATTATTGTGTCTACATGGCTGCTTGCAAGCTTTTAAGATCCCAGTTGCTACTTGCCAAAGTTGGAGGTGAAACAGTGTTTTGTGTAGTGTGTTATGCCAGTTGAGTTTGATGTGCCCTGTGACTATGGTCCCAAACCACAGGTTCAACTACTCATTCCCTCTGGGTAGCTGGCTGGGCCCAAGAAGTGCCTACAACCTTGTCCCTTGTCAGCTCTACTATACCCTTGGGAATTCTTATAGAACATAGCAATACACTTGTATAAACGTTGTCTGCCAACCCTATACACAGTCTTGGGCACGCTTCCCCCTGCATAGACATACCTTCAGCCTATCCACCCATCTGTCCACCCATATAGCCAGGTTTGCCTTCACCGACAACGTAGTACTGTATGTGCAAGAGGGTTTATCTTTGTTGTCTGTACCTCCCCTGTACCTCTCTATGCCTTCCTCTTCTTCAATGCCATCATGTTGATCACTCACATTTGATATATTGCCCTTCTCTTTACCCAACGTTGTAAATTTTTAATAAACATAGCTTAACACAGACTTAGGGTCTGAAGATTTTATTTTTAGGACTACATAAAATTTAGGACTCATAGTGCCCCCATTGGGTTTCTGAGGTGGTAAATCTTTATAGAAGTAGATTGCCCCGTCTTCCTTCCATGGAGTGGCTGGTGGGTTTGAACCGCCAACCTTCTGGTTAGCAATCAAATGCTTTAGTCACTGTGCCATCAGAGTTCCTTAATTTTTTTTTTTTTTTAATGTAGCTCTTAAAATAGATTTATGATCTGAAGATTTTATTTTTAGGGCTATGTAAATTACTTTTTTTTTTTTTTTTTGCTTTTTTGTAATGTGAGGAGCTTTGGTGGTGCAGTGGTTAAGGCATTCAGTTGCTAGCCAAAAGGTCGGCATTTCAAACTTACAAGCCACTTGGTGGAAGAAAGATATGGCGGTCTACTTCCATAAAGATTTACAGCTTTGGAGACCCCATGGGGCAGTTCTGCTCTGTCCTCCATGGTTGCTATGAGTCAGAATCGACTTGATGACAGTGAGTTTATATGTAAGGTATGTTTTAGAAAGGGAAAAGTATCAATTTCTGTATTTATATTCTTATCACTTAAAATGAGTGATGCTTTTGTGCCCAGATGAGCCAAAGACCAGTATTTACTTCTGAAATTTTACAGAAGAAACGCAGGATCACTAAAGACACATTGAAGGCTTGTCTGGTATGCCATCTGTGTGCTTATTGACCTTGGGGCCATCGATGAGTGCTGACGCCCACTCAGCCTAGAGCAAACAGTAGAGCTGAAAGATTCTCAGAATAAGTATTTTCCAGGAAGACACTTATCGGTGTGTGGGGTTTGAGCTGTTGGTTGCTCTGTGCATTTTGCTTTACAGAAAGCCAGGCTCACGGCTGGGGCCACATTGGATGTTTCTAGGGCAGCCACCTGAGTCAGGCTCTGTGGGTTCTTTTTATTTTGAAATGTGTTCAGAGGTACAATGTATATGTAAAACATGCTCATTCAATAAATAATGAAATGAACATCTGTCCATGTACTTCTCAATAACCTACCTTAAAAAAACAGAATATGACTCAGTCTTTTAGAAGCACTCTCCTAATGTATTAACACATTTTTAAGAAGCTTTGCAAGAAGGTGATTTTTGAATAATTAAATCTTTTACCTCATAAATATACAGAGCCAGAACGCGATGGGACGGCCTTGTTTTTCTGGGTCTCGCATATTCCTCTGATAGGGTACAGTCTTACCTCTTTTCTGTTGCTCTCATTTAGTGGAAGATATTTGCATTTTCCTTCTTTAACAGGCTTCTGCCTTACACAGGTTCTGGCTTTCTCAGGTTTTGCTGTGGTGCTTTCGGTTGATTTCAGTGGCCATGTTTGAGGCAGTGGAGTGCAGTAACTGAAGTTGTTGCTGGTTCAGAGGCAGAATTCTTGCCTTCCATGTGGGAGCCCTGGGTTTGATTCCCGACCAGTGCACCTCACGTGTCCATCAGTAGAGGCTTGTGTGTTGCTACAGCGTTTGTAAAAATGGCTTGGTGGAGGCCTCAGACTTCCTCATGTAACTTCATGTGGGGGGAGGAGAATTATTATCAGCATCAAAAGCCCAAGGCTAATTCCTATAAGAGAGAGGTCAGACATGCCTCCTCTCTCCAGCCTTTTTACCAGTTCTGACCCCGGCTGTCCCTCCCGTGGCATTCTCTACTTCTCTGCTGTTCTTGATAATTCTTTGCAATATCCACACACCACTCAGACAGTATTCATGATTGTGAGGTTGTTAGGGAAGTAACAGGTTTCGATTTAGGATCAGGAAAGACTCAGGGTACAGTTCTTTAATATAGGACAGCCTCGTCTCAGCCATGCCTGTGGGCTTCAACAAAGCCCTGGAGGCACCCCGCTCCACCCAGCTTCCTGCCCAGAGGTGCTCAGCTTTCTCACTGTGGGCTGGGGGGCAGCCCAGTGTACTCTCTCACTCCTGTCCCATGTCTGTCTGGCACCTAAATTCTGGTTCAACCGTCTCTGCTACTACTGTTTCTCTGCTGCTGCTTCTCACTGCTGCTCACTGCCTCAGATGTCTCAAACAGCTCTCTCCCTCCTCCCTTCCCTCCCTCGCTCCCTCCCTCCCTTCTTTGTCTGGGTCTAGGAGGTTCCCAGCACAGGGGAAAGCGGTCAGTGTCCACCCCGTTCCTCCCCCTACCCCCCATCTCAGTGGTCTCCCTCTGGGATGGCTCATTTAAAGCCTGTTGTTGTTATGTGTGGTGGAGTCAGATCTGACTCATAGCGACCCCTCCTTGGGTTTCCGAGGGGTTATGACTACGGAAGTAGATTGCCCAACCTTCCTTCCGAGGAGTGACTGGTGGGTTTGAACCACCAGTCTTCTGGTTAGCAATCTAGTGCTTTAGGCACTCCCTCATTAGGGTTCCATATACCATACATCATCAGCAAACGCTCCAAAACCCTTGGTGGGCACAAGCATCCCATTTGCATAGTCTCACCCAGTTATTTGGAGCTCTGGTGGCGTAGTGGATATGGCATTTGGGTGCTAACCAGAAGGTCAGCAGTTCAAACCCACAAGCTGCTCTGTGGAAGGAAGATGGGGCTGTTTACTTCAGTAAAGATTTACAGCATTAGAAATCCAGGGGGAGTGGCTATGAGACAAAATCAACTCAATGACAGTGAGTTTTTTTATTTTATCACAAGGCCATGGGTAGAAATTCCACAAAAGCAATCCATCACACTGCAGGTTTCAGCGGAGCATCTAGACTAAGATAGACTATGAAGGAGGAGATGAATTTATAAAATCCAGCCAATGAAAGCCCTGTGGATCACAATGGTCTGATTCCCCAGCCAATCATCAGGGTGGCAGAAAGATTGGAGAGCATTTCGTTCTGTTTTGCTTGGGGTTGCCGTCAGTCAGGGCCCACTCAAAGGTAGCAGACAATAACAGTAGTAATTAAAGGAGAGCTTTGCTGTCACAGTCTTGTAAGCTCTGTAACCTTGACCAGGAAGCCTCACCCCTCTTGAGTTTTCTTACCTGTGAAGTGTGGACCACTGGTTCCTGATCTTGAGGGCTAATGTGAAAATTAAATTATGTATGTATGATGCTTAGCACAATGCCTTAATTTTTCTTTTTTTTTAAAAAAAATCAAGGTCGTGTGCTGGGAATATGGAATTAAAAAATTATTGACGAAGAAAACCCAGCTGAATGCAAAATTGCTTTTTACAGGTGTTCTAAAATACTTTCTTCCAAAATACTTTGTGCAAGTGGAAAGTTGATTTTTAAGAGACTGAGAGTGTAGTTTGTTACCTGTTCAGAGATAGGCTGGGCCTCCCAGGGGTTCTTTAAGAGTGAAGAAGTAATAGAGCAAGTTCTAGGATTAAAGTTGGCTGAATGACAAATAGACTCCATTCACACAGGCTGCCCCTGCTAGATTTATTATTACTTTTTATTTTCATTTACAATTTGTTTTTCTCTAGCTAGGTCTTGACTCTGCTAACCGGGACTCCCCATGTGGCCTTGAGTTGGGACCTCGTGCTGCACAAGGAAATGTAGCTCGGCGACCTGTAACGGGAAGCATATGGACAGGCCTACGCCACGTCATTTAGGTGCGTCCAAATGAAATCCTTCTAGTCCTGTGCTTCATTATAGCATTACTCTGACAGCCCTTGGTAGTGCCAGAATTCCTTTGTATTTGACCTTGCCCTTTGCACATGTCTGGAATGGTCTCAGAGCACAATGCTGGGGATAATGTATTGTTCAGTTAATGCTAATGATAAGGTAATAGACTCCTGTTTAGGCCAAATCTGTGTAAGTAGATTAAACTAGGAATTAAACAGGCACAGTCTTGCCATTTATAATTACAAGCTAGGAAGTAAATATTTTCATTTTTCTTTCTATGCATTTGCCATTTTTTCCCCCCGTCAGCAAGTACTTGTGGTGCTATTGGGGCCCTTCGTCAAGGTAAAGAGACTTCAGTCCAGCTCCTTCGCTTTTTTTCAAGCATCCTATAATTTTATTAGTGAGACTAAACACATATACATTATTAAGAAATATTTCTTTTTTTAACCCCTTTCTTTTCTCCTACCCTCCCTTGTCTCAAAGCAAGTATCCTCTTTGGTTGCGTTTATTTTTTTGCTATTATAAATAGTACTGCAGTGAAATGTCTGGTACATATTTTTGGGGAGAATAGCTGGTAAATTGTTGAGCAAAGTGCATAAGATCTTTTTCATTTTTAAATTTTGATAGATCCTGCAAATTGTCCTGCAGAGCCTGTAAAAATGTAAACTCCCATTGACATAGTCTCTCAAATACTTTGAATTTTCAAAACTAAATTTATCCAATTTCATGGGTGTAAAATGTATCAATATTATTTGTTTTTATTTTAAATTTGGGAGCTCTGGTAGCATAGTGGCTAAGACACTTGCCTGCTAACCAGGCGGCTGGCGGTTCAAACCCACCAGCCACTCCTCGGAA
>NW_006922304.1:713419-720293 GCF_000298275.1 Orycteropus afer afer | reverse complement strand
AAAAAAATTTCAACCAGGCACAGGGAAAAGAAAAAATGCTGAAAACTAGGACCTGGGAGGGGAAGATTAAGAATAATAATAAAAAGGACAAAAGTATGAGTAATATTAGTTGTTTAAAACAGACAAATACCAGCAAACTAACCACCAGAAAAAAGAAAGCAAAAAAGAAAAAAATAAAAATAAAAAAAGAGAGAAAAAAAATTGGTGGAGGACAGGGCAGGGCACCCAGGCTCCAACTGAGCACACAGACTGTGATGGAGTTCCTGTGGGCCCAGAAGGTAGGTAGGGGTGGGGGATGGCCACACCTCCCTTCACCAAGCGGGTGTCGGGTATAAGAGTAACAAGAGGAATCTCTTACCTTTTCAGTCTTGCAGGTCCCGAGTGTCCTTGGGGTTGCACCACTCGGGAATCTCCAAGCTGTCTGTGCCGTCAGGGTCGCTCAGGATCGCTGCCAGACCGCAGCTCCGTCTGTCTCCTTTTTTGGTATTTTCACGCAACTTCTTCTGCTAGTTGGGGTTTAGTCCACTTCTATATCCTTCCCTTCAGGGCTCAGGGGTCCAAGATTATCTTCTGTGTCTGTGTTAATTGGTTTCCCTTTTCTTTGTTGAAGAGGGTCTGTCCGTTTCATTCAGTCTTTACATTTGACTTTGGAGGCTCCCTGAGAGATTTCTTTGCTCCACTTCACACTGTCTGCTACGGCCAGGCTGGTGTTTGCAGTGCCCTAGAGAGTCAGCATGCTCGTGGCTCTCTGCACCTCCATGATACCTGCCTCTCTGGACCCTCTCTAGCTTCTCAGGTCCATCCCAGGCCCCAGTTTCCAAAAGCCATCTCTGATAATTTCAAGCCTTGTTGTGCTCCTGTTTCAATGAGCTCTCATGATCTTTGTGCATGGGAGTACACAGTTTAATAGTTAATGTATTTCTTCTTGTATTTACTAGTTGTTCTAGCCTCTCCAATTTCATTTCCATCTTGGGGCTTACAGTCCCTGGGTGGAACAAACAGCACAGTTTGCTGCTAACCAGAGGTTGAGGTTTCAAGTCTGCACAGTAGCACCTTGGAAGAAAAGCTTGATGATCTACTTCTGAAAAATAAGCCATTGAAAACCCTTTGGATCCCACTCCCCACTTGATATGTGCCGTCGAGTTGGCCCCAACTTGTAGTCACCCCTCCATGGGTTTCTGAGGCAGTATCACTACAGAAGTAGATTGCCCAACCTTCCTTCTGAGGAGTGGCTGGTGGATTTGAACCGCCAGTCTTCTGGTTAGCAATCAAGTGTCATAGGCACTGTGCTACCACAGCCCCTCCACTGTCCCCTACACATGTGGAATTTGCCATGAGTTGGAGTTGACAGCAATTTTCTTTTCTTTTTGGTTGATTCAGGCCATTGTAGTGGTTTAGAACATTAGTTAGATGGTTAGCCTTTTATTTTCTTTGAGACTATCAATAAAGATCTTATTAAACTGAGAAGAAAGAAGGGTTTTTTTGTACCTTTTATCTTTGTCATCCAGAACATGCTGGTGATAGTTTACTGCCTGGGTTTTTGTAGCTGAGAGTACCAGCTCTCCTCAGTGTCTGGAGCCTGCAGGTGGCGTGCTAAGTTCTGATTCAGATGTACTTTAGAAGTCGATAGAAATATCCTAGACACAGAGGGACTTGGATAGAAACTGGATCAGAAACTTTGAGCAGAGAGGAGACGTTTCTATTTTATTGCCAGCTGATTTCCGAGAGGCCTCTTTGTGTCCGGTAATTTTGGTGTTTTTGGTTTGTAGACTCTGTGCTATTGACGTCAGCCTCTCACTTTCTCATTACCAAACATGTTATATAAAAATGTGTATTGTTTATAGTTGGGTCAGTAGAAACAAGAGAATTAAATATTTACTGGAGAAATCGGATAGTTTCAAAAACCTATGTAAACACTAATGGTGATTGCTGAACTTAGATAAGCAGGTGAGGAAGGAAGATGGAATAGTTGTGTAATGGTTACTCTGAAAGAGATCCCAAGCAGATTAGAAGAATTCTAGCCTTTTCAGTTGGACCTTTTTAAGACTCAACATGTTAGTGTTGGATTAAGACCAGCTGTTTATAAATTGTCTGAGTAGTTTTTTGATTTCCTGTTTGGCATTTAAAAAAAAAATCTCATCAATAAATTAGGCCTCCAAAATACAGATAATATTTAGATTTAGACTTGGCATATGAAACCAGAACTTTTAATTTGGTTAGTTACACAGTCTTTCTGGATGTGAGGAGTGTTTACACTTGGATGGGACTGTGTTTGATTTAAATTTCTTCTGGTTTGGGCTTCCGGAGCCCTGACTCCCCTTCTGACCTTTCAGTTTATCGGTTGTTAGCATGTACATTTCTGCTGCTGGCCTTTCTCACATCTGGTTCCTTCCCTCTCCTTCTTGTGCTGTGAGTGTGAGAAAATAGGATGTGGCACCTGTTCGCCTCCATCACAGTGGAGGCTGCAGAGCTGATTGTGTGGGGATGTTACTATAGGGTTTGTTTTGATGTTTGGACTAAGCTATAAGGCCATGCCTCGCTCCCTCCCTCTCTCTCTGTCTCTGTTTCTCTGTGTATGTGTGTGTGTGTTTCTAAAACCAAAGCACCAGAAGTTCATACACTCTCAGGATGAAATTTCTCTAGATCACCATGGTTGTGCTCTGAAATAGCATTTATTTTTCTCTTTCTGTATCCATTTTCTTCAGGCTGGGGCTGTCCAATAGAGTTATGATGGGAACCACTCATGTACCTTTCTCGTAGCCACATTAAAAAACGTAAAATAAAACAGGTAAATTAAGTTTAGTAATATATTGATCCTGACTCGTAGCGACCCCTCCTTGGGTTTGCGAGGCGATATCTTTACTGGAGTAGGTTGCCTAGTCTTTCTTCCAAGCGGTGGCTGGTGGGTTTGAACCGCTCTTCTGGTTAGCAGTCAGATGCCTTAGGCACTATGCCACCAGAGCTCCCCCATATATTTTATAATCAAATATATAAAAATAGTATCATTTCAGTATGTACTCAGTATAAATATTATTAATGACTTGTTTTACATTTTTATTTCACAGTGTGATGGTTAATGTTACGTGTCAATTTGGCTAGGCCATGATGCTCAGTGTTATGTAATTATCCTCCATTTTGTCATCTGATTTAAGAGGAGTTTCCTTGGTGATGTGGCCTCATCCAGTATCTGTGGATGCTCCGGAAAAGTGTGCGCGCTCTCTCTCTCAGTCCTGCATCCTACTCATCATCTTCTGGTCTCTGGTTCTTGGGATGTGGGCCAGAAGCTTGCCATCTGACCTGCCAATTTTGGGTTCGTTAGCCCTTATAACCACATAAGTCAGGACATACCTCCAGCCTTATGTGTGCCCTGCAGGTTTGGAACAACTGTGTGAACCATTTCCTTGAAATACTTTCTTTCTGTATATATTTATATATATACATTTCACTGGTTTTACCCAGCCAAAGACATATAGTAGATCTTGGAGGTATTTGTGTATTTTGTGTATTTTACACCTGCAGGACATCTCATTCAGATTTACATTTGCAAAAAGGACATGGAGGCGGTGTCCTCTGACCTACTCTAAGTTAATTAAAGGGAGACAGAATCATAATCAGCAGCCCAAAGCTTATTCCTATTAGAATAATAGTAACCCTCCAAACTTTTTACCAACTGATACCAACTGTCCCTCCCACGGCACTCTGCTTCTCTGGTGTGTTGGATGATTCATTGCAGTGGCCACACAGAACTCACAGATGATACTCATGATTATGGAGTTTATTAGGGAAGTAGAAAAGAAAAAAACTGTTGTCAAGTTGGACCCAATTCATAGTCACCCCTTCTTGGGTTTCTGAGGTGGTATCACTACAGAAGTAGATTGCCCAACCTTCCTTCTGAGGAGTGGCTGGTGGGTTTGAACCCCAGCCTTCTGGTTAGTAGTCAAATGCCTTAGCCACGGCACCACCAGAGCTCCATTAGGGAAGTAGCAGGTTGTAATTAGGTTCAGGAACGTATTTAGGATACAGTTCTTTGATGAGGACAGTCTCCCTTCTTCTGTGCCCACAGGCATGCCTCTCTTTAGCTCTTGGCCTCTGTTATGCTTGGGCAAGTGTTATGAAACTCTTTTAGCTCTGCTGATAAGGGTACCTAGGTGCACCCCGCTCCACCAACAAGCCTCCTGCCCAAAGGCACTCAGCTTTCTCACTCTGTGGGCTGGCAAGCCCACTGCTCTGTTTCATGCCTCTTGGTCTGCAGCTGCTGGCTCTCTGCCAGTCTCTCTGCCTGTGCAGTGCAAAGGTCTTGGGTCCAAGGACATGCTTCACTCCTCCCTTGTGTTTCTTCCCTTTTGATGGCCCCCTTTTGAGATCCCTCCTAATGCCTCTGGGAGGGCTCATTTTAAGCCTATCGCCACATTAGTGTTCCATACACCTTATTTCCATGGTCCCACCCCCACAAAGGCACCATGTACCTTATTTACATTACTAACAAATTATCCTATCCCCTTGGGTAGACCACAGGCTCCTCACATTTGCATAGTTCCACTCAGTCATCTGGTGGGAGTCACAAAGACCGTGGCTAGAAGAGCCATACCAAATAATTCACTGCACCACAACACTGCATGTGACACATGGGGCTGGTGGTTCCTGCATTGGATGGCACAACTCTAGACCCACGTTGCTTTATATCTGTGGTTGTTGTTGTTGTTGTTGTTGTGTGTGGTCCAGTTGGCCTCGACCTCGACTCATAGCGACCCCTCCTTGGGTTTTCTAGACGAAATCACTACAGAAATAGATTGCCCAACCTTCCTTCCGAGGAGTGGCTGTTGGGTTTGAACCACTAGCCTTCTGGTTAGCAGTCAAGTGCCTTAGGCACTATACTACCAGAGCTCCTTGCTTTATATCTACCTCTGAGTAATACGTTTTCGATTTCTAAGCTTTTGGAGTTTTTTGTATTTCATAATGTAAGCCACTTCCATTTCAGAGATGTGTATATACTATGTGTACTCATGGTTGAATGATGCTTCTGGCAACTTCCCCTTTCTCATTTCTTTCCTGTTGAATTTAGAGGTTTCCCGTTGCCTGTAAAATGCATCTGAACCAGTTCAACAAGTAACTTGGATTGATAGACAGTATTTCTAGATGTTAAATCATTCATTCCCTGGCTCAAGAAGAAGGAAACATTCTTAACATTTATACATTTTTATATGTAATTATTATATATGTGTATGTATGTATGTAAATTTTCTCTTTTACTCTAGAATCACAAGTATGTTGCTTATAATTTTAGACAAGTTAGGGTCTGATGAATGTTTTTTTATTTCTTTGAAAATAAAGAGTTGATGACCTTGGGGAATTGGAAGAAGAACAGTAACTGATGTTAGGTAAAAGTGATCTTTGGAATAGTTGACATCTAAGAATACGAGTTTGAGGAAATACAGGAAAGTCAGGAATTCCCCAACACAATGAGTTTGTAGAACATCAGGAGTACCGACCTTCTGACTACTCGTTGGTTTTCTTAGTCACTCAAGTGCCGTCAGCAGGTCCTTGGAAATGAGGGGCTTATGGGTCTAGTTACAGAGGAAGTACTGCCCTGCCCTGCTTCTGTTGGGAGGCACATTGACCGTAGCACTATAAGGTGTTCTTCAGTCCTGGTTTTGGGTACCTGGATTTCTCTTTCTAGTTTAAGTTTTGCCTGTATATTTTAGTATTGCCACTAGATAATGACGTAAGGTTTTAAAAATTATGCAAGTGATACATATACATTGTAAAGAAACAAGAGTCCCAAATCACCTATCATCCTGTCATCTGAGATAACTGCCTCCTGTTTGGTGTTTTTCTGCATTTCTCTCTCTCTCTCTGTTTATATTGTTGTTAGCTGCTGTTGAGTTGGTTCTGACTCACAGCTACCCTGTGTACCACAGAATGGAACACTGGCCACTCCTGAGCCACCCTCAAAATGATTGCTGTGTTTGAGCCCTTTGTCGTAGCCACTGTGTCAGAGCATCTTGTTGAGGGTCTTCCTCTTTTTCAGTGATCCTCCACTTTACTGACCGTGATGTCCGTCTTCAGGGACTGCGCCCTCCTGATGACATGTCCAGATTAAGTGAGGCTGAGTGTTGCCATTCTCCCATCTAAGGAGCATTCTGGCCATACTTCATCTTAGGCCAGATTTGTTTGTTCTTCTGGCAGTCCATGGTATACTCAATATTCTTCACCAAAACCATAAATCAAATGCATCCAGTCTTCTTAGGTCTTCCTTATTTATTGTCCTGCTTTAGCATGCATATGAGGTGATTGAGAGAGAAGAGTGTGGTTTGGACAACAACAACGTGCACTGTAAAATACTGTTTTAAATGAGAATTTCAAATGCTTGTTGTTTTAAAATAGCCCAGTGTTAAAAACCAACATTATTGCAGTAATAAATACTATCAAAAAAAAAAGAAAACAAAATAAAACTAAAGCAAACTATGGCTTGAATCAGGTCCACCTTAATCCTCCAAGTGAGCTTCGCTTGTTAACACTTTCAAGAGGTCTTTTGCTGCAGATTTACTCAGTGCAATATGTTGTTTGAGTTCTTGACTGCTGTTTCCATGAGCATTGATTGTGAATCCGAGTATAATGAAATCCTTGACAACGTCAAATCTTTTATTTATTTGTTTTTTTTGTGATTTGGGTGAAAGTTTACAGAGCAAATTCACTTTCCATGCAGCAGCTCACATAGACTTTGTCTCATGACAACTTCAGTCTTTTCTCTCTTTATTGTGATGTTGCTTATTGGTCAGTTGTGAAGATTTTTGTTTTCTATATGTTAATGTGGGAGCTCTGGTAGCCTAGTGCCTAAGCCACTTGACTGCTAACCAGAAGGCTGTCGGTTCAA
>NW_006922304.1:712514-713319 GCF_000298275.1 Orycteropus afer afer | reverse complement strand
TTTTTTTTTTTTTTTTTGAAAAAACAAACAACAACTTGGGAAATTAGGAAGAACAACATACTCTTCTTGGTCCTATCACCTAATGACCCCACTAAGAACATTTTTGTGTATTTCCATTCTTTGGTTTCTGTGTGTAGTGTTTCTTTCTTTACCACCATTACCCCATAGCTTGTGTTAATTCTTAAAGTACCATGTATGTTGCACCATGGAGGTGAGAAGAAGGCAGTGCTCTCTCCCACCACTCATGGTTTTAGTTATCTTCTTTATATTTCAATTCATACATTTCTTCCTCTATGCTGTTCTTTCACAGGGCTTCTTTCTCAAATCTCTGGTGGTCTTTTGGGGGCATTTGTTAAGTGCTTAATGCAGGATGACAAACTGACAGACAAGTTTGTCTCCCTTAGTTGTTGAAACCTCGTTAAGTGTACATGCCACCATTAATTCATATTCAGCGTGTCCAATCCTATTTCATTACTTGCTTAAGCAAGCCCGTTTCCTTAATTATTTCTGGAAGGGATGCTCTTACTCTCCTCCTGTAGGTCATATTTGATACCAAGTCTTTGATTTTTTTTCTTTGCAATTGCTCCCTCTCTTCATCTCATTTTCTCATTGTCACTTCCATTGCCCTTGTTGCCAGACCCTTATGCTTGGATTATTAACCTCGTAAATTCTGATCTTCCTTCTTGAGATTAATCCTAGGGTAGACTGTTCCTCCTTTCATTATCTGCTTAGAAACTCACGTTTCATACAGTCTTTTTTTTTTTTTCTTAGTGGTGCATTTAATCCGTTAACATTCAGGGTAATT
>NW_006922304.1:693247-707712 GCF_000298275.1 Orycteropus afer afer | reverse complement strand
TTCAAACCCACCAGCCACTCCTCGGAAGGAAGATGGGGCAATCTACTTCCGTAGTGATACTGCTTCAGAAACCCAAGGAGGGGTCACTGTGAGTCGACTCAGCAGCATATAACAACAACAACAACAACATATATTGATGTGTAATCCATGCTGAAGGCTGTATAATCTATGATCTTCATCAGTAAGTGCTTCAAGTCCTCATTGCTTTCAGCAAGCAAGGTTGTGTCATCTGTATGTCACAGTTTGTTAATGAGTCTTCCTCCAATCTTGATGCCACATTCTTCTTCCTGTAGCCAAGCTACTCCAATTTGCTCAGCATACGGATTGTGTGTGGTGAAAGGATAGAACCCTGACATACACTATTTAAATTTTAAACCGTACAATATCCCCTTTTTTTATTTGAATGACTCCCTCTTGATCTACATACAGGTTCTTCATGAGCACAGTTAAGTGTTCTGGAATTCCCGTTCTTTGCAATGTTATTCATAATTTTTTATGATCTGTACAATTGAATTATTTTGCATAGTCAATAAAATACAGATGTTGTTGTTATGTGCCGTTGAGTCGGACCTGACTCATAGTGACCCCTCCTTGGGTTTCCAAGGCAGTATCACTATGGAAGTTGATTGCCCCATCTTCTTTCCAAGGAGTGGCTGGTGGGTTTGAGCCACCAGCCTTCTGGTTAGCAGTCAAGTGCCTTAGGCACTACACTACCAGAGCAAAACACAGATACACACACTAAAATGGAAGTATAATAAATGCTTTGTAACTTGCTTTTCCTCTTACTCAGTGGTACATGCAGGACAGATTTCCATGTCGGTGACTACAGGTAGTCCCTGACTTAGAATGTATTTAAGGTTTGAAGAACCATGTTTATGACTATCCTTTTTGTACATCCTATCAGTAGCGTAGCGCCTAAGGCACTTGACTGCTAACCAGAAGGCTGGTGGTTCAAACCCATCAGCCACTCCTTGGAAGGAAGGTTGGGAAATCTACTTCTGTAGTGATAATGCTTCAGAAACCCAAGGAGGGGTTATGAGTCAGGTCGAACTTGACGGCATATAACAACAACAACAACAACAGCATCAGTAGTAGTACGTACTGCATACAGTGTTGCAACGTGTGATTTGCTGTTACCATTCTCAACTGTAATGTTTCCAAGCTCCAAAAACAAAGAAAGATCAGATTTATAAAGATACTGATAATAAAAGGCAATAATGAAAACTGAAAAAAAAAAATGAGTTACTTGACTTAAGGTCAGAATCGACTTATGACAGTAGTTGGAATGGAATCCTTCTGTAAGTAGGGGACTGCCTGTACTTTTATTACCAATTTTTTAATCACCAGAACACTTTAATCAACCAGTTCCCTATTTTTAGACATTAAGGCTTTTCTCCCCAGTTTTGGATTACTCTAAGTACTATTTTATTGAACACTTCCATAATGAAAAAATTGAGCCTATTTTAATTATTTTGTTAGGAGAAATTCCTTAACAGTAGAATTGCTCAGTGAAAGGAGATATATACTTTTAGAATTTTTGATTGCTAAATTACTGTGTAGAAATACTTATGTTGATTATTATTTGCACTAGCAGTATATGAAAGTGCCTGCTTGCTTAAAGGATCATTAAAAACATCATTTGGTAGTTTTTTGGCTTGAGTGAATTATAAATGATATTTTTAAGTTTCTTTATGTTTTGGGTTTTTTGTATAGCACAAGAAAGGTTATACATGATTATCAGCATTGTAGTGAGAATCATGTAATAATTTTAAAATGCAATCATGATAGTAGCAGGAATTCCTGTAACCGAGTGGACTGTTTTTAAAGTGTGTGTGGCTAAGTTGTACTAAAGTAGGTATCAGCATGCTTAAGAACCTGTATGCTTGACCTGGTGACTTGCTAGATAAATTTTCAGGTACATCCTTTACTCTTCAAACTCTTACCTTTTTTGCTAGCCCAAACTCGGGTACCAGGTGGATTCAGAAGTCGTGGATCCCTTGCTACACAAACTCAAGAAGAGCATAAACTTGGGTAAGGAAGGATTGTTGGTATGATTTGTGGTCATTACTTTGGAAGAACAGCAGAAGGTGTGCAGTGAGTGATTTGATTTGAGGGCTCTAGATAGGATTTGCTGAGGACTTAATATTTAAACTAAGATCTCAAATATGAGTAGAAATTTTCCAGATGTCATAGCATTCCAGGTAGAGAGGAATGGCAGGATGTGTTCCGCTGCCTTAATTTGTTGTTGTTGTTATGTGCCATTGAGTCAGACCTGACTCATAGCGACCCCTCCTTGAGTTTCCAAGATGGTATTTCTATGGAAGTAGATTGCCCAACCTTCCTTCCGAGGAGTGGCTGGTGGGTTTGAACCGCCAGCCTTCTGGTTAGCAGTCAAGTGCCTTAGACACTATGCTACCAGAGCTCCTTGCCTTAATTTAGCATCACCTATTTGTTTTGAGGAGTTCCTGGGTGGCACAAATGGCTAAGAACTTGACTGCTAACTAAAAAGGTCAAAGGCTCAAGTCTACCCAGAAGCACCTCAGAAGAAGGCCCTGGTGATCTCTTTCCAAAAGATCATAGCCATTGAAAGCCCTGTGGAGAACAGTTTTACTCTAACACACATGAGGTTGCCCTGGGTTGGAATCAACTTGACTGCAACTGTTTTTTTTTTTTTTAAATTAGTTCTGAAGTTCACACCAGCCTGATCCCAACCTCCCTTCACCCTTTTCACCTTTATTCACTAGCTTCTTGGTCATTCTTTATGTTCCTCAAGAATGCTGGCTCCTGCTTTGCTACTTTTCTTTCTAGTGTGTCTTCTAGCATCATCATGGATGGCCTCTTATCTTGTTGGCTCATCCAACCTCCAGATTTCACTGCCCCCTTCATGTTCTTTGCCAGGGATTTGACTTCCAGTTTACTTCAGTTCTCCTGTGCCTGGTCGTTTCCCAGAATATTTTGGGATTTTAGGCTTGGAAAGTCTTTGCTCTGCGCACATCCTGTCTTCATTGATCTCATTTTGTCTCTAGCAGACCTTGTTCCTCAGACCCTTTCGTGTTCTCTGGCTTCCTCCTGCCTTCTTGGCTCTTTTTATCTCCATAGATAGTTGTATAACTGTTATCTTGCCCACATCTTTATTTCCTTACTCTTTGAACTGCCCCCACAGTTGGCCAAGCTCCTGCAGTGCCTCAGTACCACTGTTTAATTTTTTTGCGTCTTTCCTTTGTCTTTTGAACTCTGTTGGAGAGAAGCCAGTTAGCAAGGTGACTTTGTCTAAGCTAGACCCTTGAATTCTTTTTTATTAAAAGCCAATCTGTTTACTCATCCTTTCCCTTCCCCCATAGCAGCTTTGATCCGGTCTCATCCTTGGCCTCCTTACTGTCAGCCGTGACCTCTGTCTTTCAGTTTGTTATGAGAACAAGAGTCATCAGGTTAAGTCCTCCTCCCTCAGCTTCCTGCCTTCCTACCTCACCATGCATTGAGTAATGGTAACTATCTTTATACATTTCCACCCACTTTATTCCGTGGAGGAGATGAGGCAATCACTACAGATGGTCTTGGTGGACGTGCACTAACAAATTCTAAAAGTCTTTCTCCCAAGGTTACACGAGTACTTCTGACTGCTCCCTGTGGCGTAGTTAGAACTCTTCATCTCTGATTTTTGAGGATTTGTTTGTATTTTCATAGGAGATAGTAGTTTGAAAGTGGTATGGTCCTTTAAGAGGGGTAGGTTGATTAATGTCTCCGTTAATGAGTTAATGAGTATTAGAGCTCATTCAGGGTATAGTCAGGGCTGGATCTCAATTGTGTCTTCTGTAGTCTTTGCTTATCTTAAATAAAAACACTTTAAGTAGGTGGGGTTGGAGGTAAAGAGGGGATCAAATTTATTTATAATGTGAAAAATTGTTAATGGATATAGGATCATGATACAAAAGCCAAGAGGTACAAGAAGCCAGGCACAGACAGTCCATCTCCCTCTGATCTGACCCCAGCTTATCCCCTCCCTTGAAGCAACTGTTTTTTTTTTTTTTTTTTAACCTGTGTGTATATGTGTTTTGTGTATCCTTCTAGAGATAATCTTTGGTTAAAAGTTTGTTTTTAATTGGGAAATTTTAAATATAAAGAAATAAAATGAAAGAATGAGTATCATTTCTAGATCTAATGAATTGTAACATCTGCTTTAGGTCCCCCCCCAATATGTAAAATATTTCGGATATTTTCTTTGTACCCTTTTGTAATCTCATTGTTCTCCCTCCCAAAGGTAACTTTCTAGTCTATGTTTTTTACTTTTAGATTATATGAATATATATTTATAAATGATAATACAATATTGGTATGATTTGAAACCTTACATAAAAGATCTCATATTGTTTGCGAATATAATTTTAAGATTTAGGTCTGTTGACTCATGGGGCTAGAGTTCATTCATTTTGATCAATGTTTTTCATTCCACTGTTTGAACGTGCCATAACTTACTTTAGATGCCCTATTGATGTGTTGATTGTTTACTGTTTTCTCACCTGGGTATATTTCCCTAGGGTGGAGTATGCACACACTTCTTCAACCTACTCAACCAAAAACCAAACTCATTGCTATTAAGTCCACTCTGACTCATAGTTACCCCCGTCGGCTTTCCAAGGCTGTAGATCTTTATGGAAGCAGACTGCCCCATCTTTCTTCTGCGTGGTTGTGGTTTGAACCACCGACGTTTTGGTTGGCAGCCAAATGCCTTAACTATTATGCCACCAGAGCTCCTTCTTCAACCTACTAGATGTTACCAAATTGTCCTCCCAAGTACTTGTGCTAGTTTCCATTACTGGCAATAGGGTAGGAGAATTCCTGTTTATCCATAGCCTTGCCAACACTTAGTATTATTAAACTCTTTAATTCTGCTGTTACCTGATCGGTGCTGAATGATATTTTCATAGGGATGTGCCAGAGTTTGTTTATCCATTCACTAGTTGAAGGTGAATGTTTGTTCCAGGTTTTTGCCTGAACATGAGTTTTCCTTTCTCTGAGTCCTCAGGAGTAGTATTACTGGGCCTTAGGGTAAATATATGCGGAACTTTATAAGAAATGGCCAAACTGTTGTCCACAGTGGTTGTACCATTTTACTGATCCACCAGGCAAGTATGAGAGTTCCAGCTGCTCTGTGTGCTTGTTAATGCCTGGTATTGTCTTAGCAATTTTCCTTTTAGCCTTCTAATAGGCATGCCATAGATTGGTTTAAAAAATATATTTTGTTGTTGAATAAACACAGCAAAACATTCATCAGCTCAACAGTTCTTACATGTACAATTACATTCTTTGAGTTATGTAACCATTCTTACCCTCCATTTCTGAGTTGTTCTTCTTCTGTTAATGTAAACTCACTTCCCATAAGGTTCCTAACTAATCTTTCGAGTTGCTGTTCTCAATTTGATCCCATATAGATAGTATTTAAAAGAGCATAATGCTCAAGACAGACATTTGTTACAAGTTGTGCTAAACTATGGTTTGGTTTTTAGGAGATTTCAGGGGAATTATGTTGTTGTTGTTGTTGTTATGTGCTGTTGAGTTGGACCAGATTCATAGCGACTCTTCCTTGGGTTTCTGAGGTGGTATCACTACGGAAGTAGAACATACACACACATACATACATATATACGTGTGTGTGTGTGGGAATGTTGCTGTTGTTATGTGCCATTGAATCAGCCCTGACTCATAGCGACCCATCCTTGGGTTTCTGAGGCAGTATCACTACGGAAGTAGATTGCCCAACCTTCCTTCCGAGGAGTGGCTGGTGGGTTTGAACCACCAGCCTTCTGGTTAGCAGTCAAGTGCCTTAGCCACTATGCTACCAGAGCTCTCTCTATATATATATTTCCCCCTTCCCCCCCACAGCAGTTTTTTTAAAATTTTTATTGTGATGTGTGTAAAAGTTTACAGAGCAAATTCATTTTCCATACAGCAGTTCATACACATTTTGTTTTATGACCTGACTGCAATTCACCACAATGTAACAGTTCTCTTCCTACTACTTCCCTGTAGTTACCTTTTCCCTGTGTCTTTCTTTCCTTGCATTCCTGACCCTTGAGCTGTCTCCCTGTACAAATACTGCCCTTCTGTTCTCCCATGATTAATCATTCTAAGAAGTATATCTACCTGATGTAAATGTTCACCCTATATGTCTGTCTCTTGTTTGGCTGGAAGCCTTGGGAGTGAGTTTACTTCCAGACCTGAAAGGTAACTAGGAACCATAATCTTGGGGTTTGCATCAGACTATCAGTCCAGTAAACTTGATCTTTTTTTTCTTTTAATGATTTTGAGTTTTGTTCCACATTGTTTTCCCACTCTCTTCAGGATCTCCTGCACTGATCCCTTTCTGAGTGGTTGACGGTGGTAGCTGGGCACCATCTGGTTCTGGTCTCATAGTCACTCATATAGGTTGAAGTTCTCATGGTTCACTAGTCCCTTGGACTAATTGTTTCCATGCATGTTTGGTTTTCTTCATTCTTCTTTGCTCTGGATGAGGAGAGACTCACTGTTGCATTTAGATGTCTGCTTCCAAGCTTTTGAGATCCAGTCGCTACTCATCAAAGTAGGATGTAGAACAATTTTTTTTTTTTTTTGGTAAGTGTCTAGATCAGCCATCAACATCATCAGTGTCTCCATCACCACCCACTGCCATTGAGTTGATTCCAACTCATAGTGACCCTACAGGACATAGTAGAGCTGCCCCATAGGGTTTCCAAGGCTATAAATCTTTATGGAAGCAGACTGCCTCATCCCTCTCCTATGGAGTGGCTGGTGGGTTTGAATCACTGATTCAAACTTAATGCTTTAACCACTGTGCCACCATAGCTCTTTAATGCCTCCATAGGGAAATGCACTTTCTGTTCCAATTAGTCATCCCTGAAACTCAGGGGTTTCACTATAGGGACTCTGGGTGAGTGAAGCAGTGTAGATGGGAGGAGGAGCTGTGCCGATCCCAGTCTACACTACATTAGGATCGAAGCAAGAGAAGGTGGCACTTTAGCTCAAGATGTGCCAAGTGTGGAACAATGTTGTGTAGTATATTATACCAGTTGAGCTTGATTGATGTCCACTGTGACCATGGTCCTGAACCCACAGGTCCAGCAGCTCACTCGATCAGGGTGAATGACTGTGCCTAAGAAGCTATCGTGACTTTGCTGCCTCGGGATATTTTTGGTTTAAAGTTTAAAGATTATCAGCAAATAATTGCAGGGATTCATCCAGCTTCCATGGCTACAGAAAGTCTGGATTTCATAAGAATTCGAAATTCTGTTCTGCATTTTCTCCCTTTTGATAAAGATTCTTCTATAGAGTCTTTAATCAAAATATTCATATACCATCTGGTTCTTCTGGTCTCATGGAGAAGGAGGCAGTTGTTCATGGAGACAGCAAAACATTCCATTTCCTCCTATTCCTGACTCTCCTTCTTCCTTTGTTGATACAGGTGAATAGAGACCATGTTGTGCCTGGGATGTCCGCTTGCAAGCTTTTAAGACCCTAGGCACTACTCAGTGAACTGGTAGGTAGAACAGAAGCACTAAGCACATTATTAGACCAGTTGATTGGAATGTCCCATGCCTTAACCCTAAATCTCTAAACCAAGCAACAAATCCCATGTATATAAGCAGCCTTAGCAGCTACTCCTTTTTTTCCTCTTGTCTTTGTTGTAAATCTATCACACAACTTTTCCTATTCAACTTTTTACAGGTGTATACTTGTTGGCAGCACTTAAAATAATTAGCTGTGTACTGTACCCTTCATAGATAGTTTTTCTGTCTAAAGAGTTAAATTTTAAAATGAGATATTTTAATTTTTTCTCCTTTGAAAGAAAATTTTGTTATTGTGAATATACACAGCAAAAAAAAATATTTTTAAATGATTTAAATAATTGATTTTACCCTCCATCTTGTTTTTAATATTTTATCATGTTTAAGGTGAAAGTTTACATAGAAAATTGTTCCCATTTCACAATTTCTACACAGATTATTCAGTGATATTGGTTGCATTTTTCACAATGTGTCATCACAGTCATTCATTCCATTCTTGTTGCACCATTTCTAATACTCTCATGTCCCTCCCCCTTACCGTCTCATCTTTGCTTTAGAGTAATTTTTGACCTTTTGACCTCCTACAGATGATTTCTTAAAGGAGTTCATTACTCATGGGTGATACTCTCTATTTTATGAGCTAGTCTGTTATTTAGCTAACAGGTGACCTCAAGGGATAATTTTGGCTTCAGGTTTAAAGTGTATCTGAGTGATTGTCTCAGAGTCCTCTAGCCTTAACCAGTCCAGTCAGTTTGACTTTTTAAGCACTTGAGTTGTGTTCCTCATTTCACTCCCATTCTATAGGATCTGTCTATTGTGGCCTTGATTAGAATGGTTGGTAGTGGTAGCCAGGCATCATCTAATTCTTCTGGTCTCAGTGTAGATGAGGCTGTGGTTTGTGTAGAGTATTGGTTCTATGGACTACTTTCTTTTCTGAATCTTCCTGATTTTTCTTTTGTTTTGGAAAAATAGAGATCAATAGTTGTATAGGTACTAATGAGATCTATTTCTAAGTCTGTTTTTAAGTTGAATTTCTAGGTAAGTTGATATGCAGGTACATACAGTTCTTATTTAGTGTCAGTCAAATGTTTGTCTTAGTATATGGTATATATATTACCTTTCTGTGCATATAAAGCACTCAAGAAATAATTCCAAGTATACTGAAACATCTTAAACATAATAATATAGTACAAAATAACAGTAATAATAAAAATAACTATGTATGATACTGTATTGAAGAGAGAGAGAATCTGTATGCATGTATAGAAGTACACAATATTGTTTTAAAAAAAGTTCTTAAAAAGTTTAGAAAGAAAAGAACATGATGATTAAAGATTAACACTTCCTCTCATTCCATGAATGTCCTGCATGCTAGAAGGGGCATTTGTGAGGTAACATTATGATAACGTTAATAACTGGATGATGCGGAAGATGATGATGGGAGATGGCTACTGTTGAAGATGGTTGGTCTGGTGTTGGAGAGGATGGGCCAGGGTTTAAATCTGCTGCTGGAGAGTGGCGGTTTACTTCTGGAGTCAGTTTCTTTAAGTAGGCACCAAGGGAGGTTTGTACAGAGCTTTTCTTTTTCTTGTCAAAAATGGCCTTGTAGCAGCTGAGGCTTACTGTAACTGTACGGTACATCTTGGTGAACTTTTCTGTTTAGGATCTTGCTCCTTTAACTTTGCCATCCCTGCTTTAATGAGACAAAAAGCTTCAGCTCGCTTTTTTGGGTTCTGGAGCTTTTAGGTCCCAATCTTTGTCCACGAATGCTATCATCTGTTGCTGTAGTTAACGGCAACGTGATCTGACTTATAAAGGTGGACAACGTTCCCCTTCCTCCCCAGCTGATGAACCTCTGAAGCCATGCAGTGTTTTCACAAATGTCACAAAATAGTGTGTGCCTTATTACAAACCACTGTATTTAACTAAGAATTTTAATACAGTAGGCATTATGGCAGTCTGTCCTTAAGTAAGAATTGCCCGTAAATCAGACATTCTTAACCCAAGGACTTACTGTGTCTTAGATGGCTGCTGCCTTCTTTGATCTTAGATGATTTTTCTCTAATTTAAAAGCAGAATATTATATCATGGTAACTAAGTAACAATTAAGAAGTGATATAATACAGCATAATATTTTCACATAACCCAGTGCCATCAAGTTGATTTCAGCTCATAGGGATCCTGTAGAACAAAGCAGAACTGTCCTGTAAGGTGTCCAGGGGTGTGAGTCTTTATGGATGCAGACTGCCCCTCATCTTTCTCCCAAGGAGTAGCTGGTGGATTCAGACTGCCAACCATTTTGCTTATAGCCAGATGCCTTAACCACTGTACCATCAGCTATAACATTTGATAAATGTATTTTCTTACTGAGAGGTAAGTTCATTGCATTAGGGGATCATTGGTCTGCTAGTTGGGCTATTCATTTTTATCTCTGGAAAATATGTATTGGAAGTTTACAATGAATAGTGTTGAGTCCTCATTGTAATGGCACCATCCACCTACTTGTGTGATTCTACCCTTCATCCCCCTCCCCCAGTGGATTTTGAATAAGTTTATTTTGGGGATGCTTGTTCTATTACTAAAAACAGAAGGACAAAAACCACAGATGTAAGCCCACAGCCTTATTTTACAGAGCAATACATTCAAGGCCATTTGGTAATGGCTTCTTCCATTTATACCCTTGAGTGTGGGCTCAGTTTCTGGTTTCCAGGCTCCCAGTACAGTGCTATTTCTCTACTGACCCTTGCATTGTCCTACCAGGCACTAACCAGGACACACTGTAAGGAGAGTCTTAAGTTTGAAGGATGCAGTCCTCACGATGGATCTACTTTGAGAGTTGGTTGGATAAACTTGTTTTTACTTTCATTGCTGGAATCCTGGCATGCGCTGTGAGCACACCTCCCAAATTGAGCTTTTGTGATTATGGATGAGTGACCAGCCTTTAAGTGTCTGCCAAAAAAGCCAACTTAATAAGTCCTTGATAGTCTAGGTGAACAATGAATTTATTCATCTCCCCTAGATATTTACCCATCATGATGGCACTTTCATTTGGTCCTTCTGAAGGAAAATAACAGCCAGCCTCTCCCCTATCTAGTGTGAAATATGCACTGATTCGTATCGTTTTGAAAATTTAGTAAGAGGATTATTCCAAATCTGTTGTTTTGCCAGTGCACATTTCAGATTATCTCTTTGTACACATTTTTTAGAATATAGTTTTGGCTGCTCTGACACATCCAAAAATCACAAAAATTGAAGCTTCTTTCTCATGTAATTTGATACTTCATCTTAGTGTTTCACCTTTCACCATTGATGGGATCATTGACAGGATTCAAGATGGTTCCTGCAGCCAGTGGGAAGGGGGAGAATAGAAGGGGATGGCATGCTTTTTTCTACTCACATCCCATTGGCCAAAACTGAGTCATATGACCACTATAAGACTATAAAGGAGACTGGATAATGTTGCCATAATTAGTTGGTTGTATACCCAGTCTAAAATCAGGTTTTACTAATTGAATTACTAATTGAGAGAGAGAAGGGTTCTAGGACACTTTGGCTAATGAAATATAGAAGTTGCCACATGAATCAAGATGATAGATAATTAGAAGTAAGTTTGATATGAAATTAGAATGAGTTTTAATTTTACCTATTTTTGTGTATGCTTGACATTTTCCTAAATAGTTTTTAAAATGTTGTCTTAGCTTTATCAAGTGCCAATAAATATCATAACACTAGAGGGTGCTATTAGTTAATGAATTTAATTTCAGTGTTTCTAGACTTTGTTTTTCCAGATTGTTTTATTGCAAAATCACAGTAGTCTTTTCCCAGCTGATAACCTTACATCACTTTTGCTGTTTTACAGTGTTGTGGTATGCCACTGAGTCGATTCCAATTCATAGTGATAATATAGGACAGAGTAGAACTGCTGCATGTAGTTTCCCAGGCCGTAATCTTTATGGGAACAGATCACTAGGTCTTTTCTCCCACAGAGTGGCTGGTGGGATCAAACTGCCAGCTTTTGGTTAGCAACCAAACACATAACCACTGTACCACCAGGCTTCTACTTTTATAATTGGAGCACTGAAATGTTAATATGTAACATTTTAGAAAGTATGTAATGTAAATCAAGTATGTAAGGTTTTTAAATATGTGTGTGTGTGTGTATTGGAAGGAAGGTTGGGCAATCTACTTCTGTGGTGATACTGCCTTGGCAACCCAAGGAGGGGTCGCTATGAGTCGGGGCTGACTTGACGGTACACAACAACAACAACAAATATATATATATATATATGTATGTGGGGCAATCTACTTCCGTAGTGATACTGCCTCGGAAACCCAAGGAGGGGTCGCTATGAGTCGGGTCCGACTCGACGGGCACACAACAACAACAACAACAACATGTATGTATAGGAGCTCTGGTGGCATAGTGCCTAAGGCATTTGATGCTAACGGGAAAACCAGCCATTCCTCAGAAGGAAGGTTGGGCAATCTAAATTGATACCGCCTCAGAAACCCAAGGAGGGGTCGCTGTGAGTCAGATCTGACTCGATGACAGTGAGTTTGTTTTTATATGTATGTATGTATGTATTAGATACTGTCCTTAAAGGCAAAACATATCAGATTGGATTGATAAAATGAGATATTTTCAGGTGCATAGTTATTTCTGAAGAATTAAACATACTAATTTTTTCTGTGTTTGCCTAAGTTTAGCCACTTAGGTTTATTTTTTCCCCACTTATTTTCTCTCCTGAATTTACTAACCTCACATGTAATTGACCTGCTCATTTTTCCTGCTATTGCAATGGAGAGGGGCAAGGAAGAAATAGCTAAAATAAACCCTGAAAAGAAACACCTATTACCCATCTTACAGAGATTACCACTTACGGTGCTTTAGAAGGGGGGAATTATAAGACTTAATGAGAGTGTATAGGAGATTTTTTTGTATGTTCATTTTGTAACTAACAACCTTTATGAATAATCTTACTGATCTTCTAATATTTTGTTTAACTCATTTTCTAGGTACACAGACCTATTACCTGTACATAATCCTTTTGCCTTTCTTTTTCCATTAACTGAACTTTGAAAATCATTGTCTTAGAATTGTCATTAGTTAGAATTTCCAGAACAGTCTAAGATAATGGTGGACGAATTAGACTTCCTCGACCTGTTCTTGACTTTAACGGGCACTCTTTGGGGTTTTGCAGGTTAAATGTCTCTCTGGCTATTGAGGATTTTTTTCTTCAGTATCTAATAAGCTAACAGTTTTATTTAAAAAAATTGATGTTGCATTTTAGCAAATGCCTTTTTAAAATGTATCTTGTTATTGCTGAGAATGTACACAGCAAAACATAGCAAATGCCTTTTTGGTTTCTGTTGATTGTACAGTTTTTTCTTCCTTCTACCTGTTGACATGTTATACTGTTAAAACCTCTGGAAGGTGGAACTTGTATGTGGTGAAATGAATTCCTTTGTGTGGCTTTTTGCTTTGGTTCTTTGGAGCAACAGCTTGAGAAGTTTTTTCCTTTAATCCCTGAGGAGTTAGTTACCTTTGCCCTAATTTTCAATTTTAGAGGATTTGTTATTTTTGCCCAGGTTGATGGACTTTTCCTGGATAAATTGTAAACAACTTGAGTTTGATACTTTTTGTCTGGTGTTGGGCTGCAGCCTGCCTTGTGATTGGTATGCACCTTGCAGGGATTGGTCAATAGACTATGCAAATGAGATGAGCTGTAGCCCAGCCATGACTACTCTGCAAATTAAATGTCCATAGCCTAATCCTCCCCACCCCCCCACTGGTCAATTCATTTGCCCTGGGTGAGGGCCATGCCTTGAAGTTGTGGATATGCCGCCAATCAAGGTTTGGCAGACAGGAAGACGCAAGAAGGGAAGCAGCAGAAAGAGAGAGAGAGAGAAAAGAACCTTTTAAAAGAGCTGTAACACTGAAGACACTTCTAAAAGCTGGGAAAGGACCCAGTGGCAGAGCCAGCTGTAAAGGACCACAGAGTCAAGAGGAACTTTTTTTTTTTAAGAGACCAAAGGTTATTAGTGGCTGCTGGGATTGGGAGGAAGGGGACAGGGAAGCTACTGTTTATGGAGTACTGGGTTTTGGATATGGTCATGGAAAAATTGCATCAATGAAAGGCAGGGCTGCACAGCTGATCAACACAATTGCTGTCAATAAGTTGCACATCTGTAAAAAGCTGAAGTGACAAAAGTTGTGTGGTAGATACCTACAATAATTACAGGAGGAAAAAAAAAAAAGGAATAGCTGCTGAGCCTGTACACAACCAAAACACCCTATGGGATTTGAGGCCTTGGCTCGAGATCCAAGGTCCTGGTTTCATGGGACATCCCTAGTCCACTGGCCCAATAACGTGCCTAGCGCCCCTGCTTCACCTCCCAGCTTGTTGCCATCGAGTCGGACCTGACTCATAGCGACCCCTCTTTGGGTTTCCGAGGCAGTATCACTATGGAAGTAGATTGCCCAACCTTCCTTCTGAGGAGTGGCTGCTGGGTTTGAACCGCCAGCCTTCTGGTTAGCAGTCAGGTGCCTTAGGCACGTAGCTAGTAGGGCTCCTAGCTTGTTGCATAGTACCTGGAATCTCAAAGGCCTGCAAGCAGCCTTCTGAGGTGCAACAATTGGTCTCCATTTGCCGAGTTGGTCAAGAGGTTCTCCTGAACCTTTCCCTTCCATTGCTTCTACCACACTCAGCCAGTCTCTTTATGAGACTTTCAGCTAAAATTTGAGTTTCCCCAACTCATCAGAGAGACCAACAAGGAAATCCTAGGTCTCCACCTTGAAGTCAGGAATAGTGTATTTGTTATTATAAGACAGATTGGCTTGGAATTACAGTGTTCATCCTCTCTTTAGGAAAAAAAAAGAAAAAACCAAACTCATTGTCATCAAGT
>NW_006922304.1:685689-692772 GCF_000298275.1 Orycteropus afer afer | reverse complement strand
CAATGTACTTCTGTAGTGATACTGTCTTGGAATCCCAAGGAGTGGTCGCTGTGAGTCGGATCCGACTTGACGGCAGTGAGTTTGGGTTTTGGTAGAGCTTGTCAATTTTCATTTTCACTATGGACAGACATTAGTCAGAACTCCGGCATGTTTCCAGTCTTTTACCCAGTGATTGACCAGAGCAGGAGGTCAGCAATTTGTATCCATTAGCCACTCTGTGGTTAGGAGCCAAATGCTTTAACCACTGCACCACCAGAGCGCCTTGGTTTCTGCCTCACACAGGGTAAAATCTAAGTAGTAACAGTAGCATGCCAGACCCTGTCCACTCTGTGGGAGCTCTGGTAGCATAGTGCCTAAGGCATTGGACTGCTAACCAGAGGGCTGGTGGTTTAAACCCATCAGCCACTCCTCGGAAGGAAGATGGGGCAATCTACTTCCGCAGTGATACTGCCTCGGAAACCTAAGGAGGGGTCGCTATGAGTCGGGTCCGACTTGACGGCACATAACAAGTTACTCTGTGGGAGAAAGATGAGGTAGTCTGCTTCTGTGAAGATTTATAGCCTTGCAAACCCTATGGAGCAATTCTATTCTGTACTATAGGGTCTCTGTGAGTCAAAATTGACTCGATGGCATTGGTCCCCCCCCCCCTAAAAAAAAAGACAAAAACCTGTCAAAAGGGAAATTCAAATATTTTCCACTGAAAGGAGCAATAGAAAAGTGGTAAGACTGCAACCCTGTCCAAGGTAGAAAACTTGAAAAACCTCGGAAAAATAAGACAGACTCATCAAGTTCCCGCTCTCCCAAGTTTTGCTTTATTATTAGCTTTTTTCTCTCTTGTGCTTTGCTAAGTTTGATATCAGGGTGAGCTTGATTTTTAAAGTGGTTTGACAGCCCTTTCACCCTTTTCCAGTGCTCTGGAGTTGTCTGAGTGGCATGGGGAGGACATTTGCCTGAGAAATGACCTGGGCCTGGTGCATGTTTGAGTGCAAGGTCTTTGCCTCAGGAGACTTGTTTGAGAACACTCTTGGATGTATTCATCAGATTTACCTATTTTAAGCACTTCTATTGCTTACTAGTTTTTCTTTCTCCTGTGATTTAATTTGTTTTTACTTAGGGTATTATGTGGATTATTTTTGAGACATTTCCTACAAGTTTAATTGTAAAGTTATTTTTGTAGTAGCAGTCTCATCTTTGAACCTCGGGGTATATGGGAGAAAATTTTTATATTTTGAGGTTGTTGGACTTTTGGTTTGTAATTATTTTTATCTCTTTTTGACAAGGTCAGGCAATGAGAAATACAAAGTTTCCTTTTTTGTGGGGTTTGAAATTTTCATTGTGGCATGATAGGTGGCCGTTTTTCAAAATGCTTTTTAGCCATTCGGAAAAGAGCTCTATTTTCTGTGGGCTGCAAAGTTTGATACCTATTTTTTCAGTGCCTCAGGCATTTGACTGCTAACCAGAAGGTTGGTGGTTCAAACCCACTAGCCACTCCGCAAAAGAAAGACCAGGCAATCTACTCCCTTAAAGATTTACTGCCTCAGAAACCCAAAGGAGCTCGCAGTGAGTTGGAATTGACTTGATGGCAGTGGATTCTGTTTTGGTTTGGTTTATTATTATCTTGATCAGAATCTCTAATTAATGCAAAATACATCTTCTTCTGCACTTCATTTTATTACGCTTCACAGATATAGGTGTTGTTTTTTTTTTTAAATTGTGATTTACGTGGAAGTTTACAGAGCAAATTCGTTTTCTATTCAGCAGTTCACACACATTTTGTTTCATAACATTGACTGCAATTCCCAAAATGTATCAGCTCTCTTCCCACTTCCTCCCTGCGGTCACCTCTTCCCTGTGCCCTTCTTCCCCGCCCCCCCCCAAACCCCATCCCTCCCTGTGCAAACACTGCCTTTCTGTTCTCCCAGGATTGAGAAGTTGTATCTACCTGATGTAAATGTTCACCCATGTGCTGTCTTTTGTTTGGCTGGAAGCCGCAGGAGTGAGTTCAGTTCCAGACCTGAAGGGTAGCTAGAGGCCATAGCCTTGGGAGGTCTCACAATACGGCATTTTTTACAAATTGATGGTTTGTGGCAACCCTCTGTTGAGCAAGTCTGTTGGTGCTTTTTTCTAACAGCTTGTGCACGCTTTATGTCTCTTTCCCATTTTGGTAATTCTTACAGTATTTCAAACTTTTTCATAATGTGCTGCATACTTAAGAGACTACAGTATTACTTTTATATGCACTGAAACCAAGAAATTCATGTGACTCGTTTTATTGTGGTATTGCTTTATTGCGGTAGTCTGGAGCCAAACCCCCAGTTTCTCTGAGAGATGCCTGTAAATAAGTGTGAACATTGACATGTGCTCATTGCGCCTTCCTCGTCTGATCTTGGAGCCCGATAGGTATGTTTATGAAGAGTGGTCACTTCTTCTCTGTTTCTAACCATTATGGACTTAATTTTTGTCAGTAAAACAAGGATCAGAACACAAAGATTGATAATATATTGTAAATTTCATACATTAGCAATGTAAAATGACCCATCTTTTCACCATTTAGTACTTTCTAATATGAATTCTACTGTTTGACATTAAAAAAAAAGTACTTTGGCAGCATTAATGTTTAAAGAAAACAGAAATCCTCACAATTGGACCAATAAGCAGCAGCATGATAAATGGAGAAAAGATTGAAGTTGTCGGGATTTCATTTTAGTTGGATCCACTATCAGCACCCATGGAAGCAACAGTCAAGACATCAGACATCTTACTGCTTGGACAAATCTGCTGCAAATGACCTCTTCAAAGTGTTAAGAAGCAAAGATGTCAATTTGAAGACTAAGGTGCACCTAATCCAAGCCACGGTACTTTCAGTCGCCTCATATGCATGTGAAAGCTGGATAATGAATAAGGAAGACCAAAGAAGAGGTGATGCCTTTGAATTGTGGTGATGGTGAAGAATACTGAAAATACCGTAGACTGGGAGAAGAAGGAACAAATCTGTCCTGGAAGAAGTATAGCCGGAATGTTCCTTGGAAGGGAGAATGGCCAGACTTTGTCTCACCTACTTTGGCCATGTTGTTTGAAGGGACCGTTCCCTGGAGAAGGATATTGTGCTTGGTAAAGTGGAGGATCATTATAAAAGGGAAAGGCCCTCGACAAGGTGGATTGACGCGGGGGGCTGCAAAAATGGGCTCAAGTATGGCAAGGATTGTGAGGCTAGCGCAGGACGTGGCAGTGTTTCGCTGTGTTGTACATAGGATCACTGTGAGTGGGAGTTGACTCCATAGCACCTAGCAACAGCATCACAATGTTTAAAGCAAGTTTCTGAGTCCCTGTTGTTGTTGTTATGTGCCCTCAATTCGAACCCGACTCATAGCAACCCCTCCTTGGGTTTCAGAGGTGGTATCACTACTGAAGTAGATTGCCCAACCTTCCTTCCAAGGGAGTGGCTGGCGGGTTTGAACCACCAGCCTTCTGAGTCCCTAGGTAAGTGCAAAAGGTGAAGTACTAGGCTGCTAACGGGAATATTCTAGTTTATCGAGAGGGGTCTGGAAGAAAAGGCTGGTGCTCTTTTTCCAAACAGCCATCTGCTGAAATATATATATATATATATTTTAAAGTCTGTATTTTTCTAGTTGTCATGGTTAAGAATGAATTGTTTTTTTTAATTCCTCTCTATAGTAAAAGGATTTTAGCATCTTTTCACTCTTTCTGTTCAGTCTTTATTAGTGTAATCCTATTCAGTAGCTTAATTGTTATTAATTATGTTTGGAGAATAATTTGACATATGCATTCAGTTTTACGAACAGGTTTTCATTCATTATTTAGCCTTCTCCCAATGTCAACAGGTTTGACATACATTAAGTCTATAAATTAGTGACCTGAATTTTGCCTATTATGTGTTTAGAATATAACTTTTTTTTTTTTAATCTTTCTGTGCTTTTTTTTTTTTTTTTTTTATCTTTCTGTGCTCGTGCATATCTGAGCCTGCCTTTTGTTTATTTTATTTATTTATTTTTTTTGGCTTTCACACATGAAAGGCGACTTGTTTGGGTAAAAAAAAAATCTTTGGGAAAATGTTTTCCTCAATTACCTATACACGTTCATGCTCCGCTGTCCCCAGGCATTTAATTTAATGCTACTGAGCTAATAATGCTACTGAGCTAATCTTAATTACTGCAGGTCTTTAAGTATTGCTACTCCTCCCTGTATGTTTCTACAATGCTTTCATCCTTGTGGTTTAATTATCCTTGGCAGGATGGGTCCGAGTGTAGGTTTCCACTCTGATTTTGCCTGAATTTGGTGTGCCCTTGTAATCTCTGTAGTCAGATTTCTCTGATGGTTGATTTATGTTTTATAGTATATCTTTGATCAAGTCTGTTCCCGTTTGTTCTTTATTTAAAACAGTTTTATTGAGATATAATTCACAGACCATAAAGTTCACCTAGTTAAAGTGTACAATTCACTGCTTTTTAGCACATTCACAGAATTGTGCGACCTTATCACAGCGTTACCTCAGAACATTTCCACCATCCCACAGAGCGGTCACTCCCCATCCTGCCCCAATTCCTGCCCTAGCCTCAGGCAACCACTAACCTACTTTCTGTGTCTGTAGATTTGCCTGTTCTGGACATTTCCTGTCAGTGGAATCATACAGTATATGACCTTTGTGGCTGGCCTCTTTGTTCTTTTGTTTTTAAGTCCGGTTTTGAAGCACTGATTGATTATTCATGTCTTGGCTCTCTCTATAAATTGCATCTCTCGACTGTTCTTGTCTTTTTGTACTTTTCCTTGTCTCTAGGAGTTTCTCAAGGCCGTTCTCTACCTCTGTTGCTGTTTTCTCTGATTTCACTTCTCTTTTTTTGCTTCTAAGTTAATTCTGTGTTTTCAGTTTCTGTAGAGTTCTTCCCCGTCCCAGCCTGTTGTCTCTTGGTTTTTATCACTTTGTTCCTGTGACTGTCTGGTCCTGTTTCCTATTTTTCAAATACCATTTTTTAATAAATTTTCTTTCGGCTCCTTCAGTAGATAGATCCTCTGTGAAGTTAGAGTCTTACGCTGACTATCCTGAATATTGTTCCTGGTATACAGGTTGCAGAAACTAGAGTATTTTTCTGTAGGCCACAAGGTAGTCTTTGCTCTTGACTCACCCTGGAGCCAGGACCATCTGGTCTAAGTAGGTATATTACACTTGATGGGTTAAGTGTGTCACATGTGGACCTGTGTTCTGGGCGTTTGTGGTGCTGAATCTCTTGCCTCTGAGCAGTTGGACTCTTGCCTCCCAGCCTTCTTTCTGGGTTTTATGAGGATGGTAGAACTGTTGCCCTTTGCTGAACTCCTTAGGATTATTCATGAATAAAAATAATACTTGTAGCTGCTTTTCTCCGTTTTTTTTTTTTTTTTTTTCCTGGTTCCTCACCTGCCTTTATCTTGGGGGCTACAACTTCCATAGTGTACTCTACTGCTGCTGGTGCCCCTTCTGCTTGGCTGATGGTCTGAGTCTTGTGGTCCCTGTGTGTATTTGGGAAGTGCAGTCAGTCTGGTACTGGTGAGATGAAGGCAGGTACATGCCCCCCGGAACACATCTCAAAGGGCAGTGGGTGCCCACTGCCCAAGTTTCTGGTAGGACCTGGCCCCAAGCCAGGTCTAGGAAGGAAGCCTAGCTATCGATGTTGCTCTTTCCCTGTTACTGATATTTTGAGCTCCCACCTTCTGGTCTTGGATCAACTTGATGGCAACTACCAGCAACAATAATCTTGGATTGTCTGTGCTTGCCTTTTTTTGTTTTCATGGGCACTTCTGTTCAGTGAGACCTCTGCAGCTTGGACCTGCCACCTGATGCCAGCCCACCAGATGCCATGTGAAACTGTACTTAAGCACTTCCCCCCTGCAAGAGTGCAGGTGTTTATTGGCTTTGCCTACCATTTAATGAAGATCATAACTTGAGATTTATTTTTGATCGCTGAAGTTCTTTGAGCTTTGATAACAATTGTCTTTGGGCCCCCAATTGGGGGAAGGAAAAATTACCAGGGATTAAAATTAAATACAACCTTGAGTATATCCCACCTGAATTAAGAGACCACTTGAAGAATAGATTTGATGCATTGAATACCAGTGACCGAAGACCAGACAAGTTGTGGGATGACATCAAGGACATCATACACAAAGAAAGCAAAAGGTCTTTAAAAAGACAGGAAAGAAATAAAAGACCAAAATGAATGTCAGAAGAGACTCTGCAGCTTGCTCTTGAATGGGGAGTAGCTAAAGCAAATTAAAGAAATGATGAAGTAAAAGCGCTGAACAGAAGGTTTCAAAGACCAGTTCGAAAAGATCAAGTAAACTGTCGTAATGAAATGTACAAAGACTTGGAGTTAGAAAATCAAAAGGGAAGAACACAGTCTGCATTTATCAGGCTGAAAGAACCGAAGAGAAAATTCAGGCCTTGAGTTGCAATATTGAAGGAGTCTATGGGCCCAAGCACAGGAACGACTGTGTGAATGGCGTGGGGCCAGGCAGGGCTCTGTTCTGTTGTCCATAGTGTCACTGAGTTGAACCTGACTCGATGGGGCCTAAGAGCAACAACATGGGCAAAATATTGAATGATGCAAGAAGCGTCAAAAGAAGATGAAGGAATACATGGAGTCACTGTACCAAAAATAACTGCTTGGCGTTCATCCATTCCAGGAGGTAGTGTATGATGAAGAACTAATGGTATTGAACGAAGAATTCCAAGCTGCCTTGAAGGAATTGGTGAAAAAGAAGATTTCAGGAATTGATGGAATACTCACTAAAATGTTTCTACAAAAGGATATAGTACTGGAAGTGCTCTCTTGTTTATGCCAAGAAATTTGGAAGACAGCTACCTGGCCAACTGACTAGAAGAGATCCATATTTTAGCCCATTCGAGAAAAATGATCCAACAGAATGCAGAAATTATCGGACCATATCATTAATATCGCATGCAAATAAAATTTTGCTAAAGATAATTTTAAAAAATGTTGCAGCACGCTAAAGAATAATGTAGAATCTGCAAAACACCGCATAACGTGGATGAACTTGGAGGACATTATGCTGAGCGAAATAAGTCAGTCA
>NW_006922304.1:680553-681371 GCF_000298275.1 Orycteropus afer afer | reverse complement strand
TCAAAAGCATCATCTCTTCTTTGGTGAAAATTGAGGGGCCCTAATATATGGCATAAATAGACTATCAAGCATAACCCAAAATGTACAGACAGCAGAAGGGAAACTAGATGAATGGGACCATCTAAAAATTAAATAAATAAATAGAGTGGTATGTTTCTAGAAATGTGTCCATTTCTTCCAGGTTTTCAAATTTGTTAGAGTACAGTTTTTCATAGTATCCTGACATATCCTTTTTTATTTCAGTTGGTTCTGTTGTGATGTCGCCCGTTTTGTTTCTTACTCATGTTATTTGTATTCTCTCCCTCTTTTCCTTTAATAAATTTGCCAGGGGTTTGTCAACTTTATTAATCTTTTCAAAAAACCAACTTCTAATCTTGTTCATTTTTTCTGTTGTCTTTTTATTTTCTATTTCATTGATTTGTGCTCAAATCTTTATTATTTCCTTTCTTTTGGTGACTGTAGGCTTTTCTTTTTATTCTTTCTAGTTGTTGGAGTTGTTGGTTTAAAGTGTTAATTTTGGTTGTTTCTTCTTTCTTGATGTGTGCATTTATTGCTCTAAATTGACCTCTGATCACTGCTTTTGCTGTGTCCCAAAGATTTTAGTATGTTGTATTTTCATTTGATTCGAGGAATTTTTGAATTTCATTTTTTATTTCTTTTTTTACCTAGTCTTTCTTGAGGAGGGTATTGTTCTTTTCCTATTGTTTGCTCCTTTTTTGTTGATCTTCGTATTTTTTATTTCTAATTGGGTAGCATTGTGATCTGAGAAGATGCTTCAGCATTCCAATGTTTTTAAATCTATTAAGACTTGCTTTGTG
>NW_006922304.1:671757-680453 GCF_000298275.1 Orycteropus afer afer | reverse complement strand
TGCTGTATGAAAAGTGAATTTACTCTGTAAATCTTCACCCAAATCCTAATTAAAAAAAAAAAAAAAAATGTTGCAGCAGTATATTGTTAGGGAACTAACAGAAATTCAAGGCAGTTTCAGAAGATGATGTGGACTGAAGGATATCATTGCTGCTGTCAGATGGATCTTGGCTGAAAGCATAGCATACCAGAAAGATGTTTACTTGTGTTTTATTGACTGTGCAGAGGCATTTGGCTGTGTGGCTCATAAGAAATTATGGATAATATTACAAAGAATAGGAATTCCAGAGCACTTAGTTGTGCTTATGAGGAATCTGTACATAGACCAAGAGGCTGTCATTTGAAGAGAAGATGGTAGATACTACATAGTTTAAAATCAGGAAAAGTGTGTGTCAGGGTTGTATCCTTTCACCATACTTACTCAATCTGTATGCTAAGCAAATAATTCAAGAAGCTGGGACTATATGAAGAAGAATGTGCATTAAATACCTGCAATATGCAGATGACATAGTCTTGCTTGCTGAAAGAGAAAAGACTTGAAACACTTACCAATGAAGATCAAAGGCTTCAGTCTGGATTACACCTCAACAGAAAGAAAACAAAAATCCTCACAAATGGGCCAATAAGCAACATCATGATAAATGGAGAAAAGATTGAAATCAAGAATTTCGTTTTACTTGGATCCACAGTCAACACCCATGGACGCCACAGTCAAGAAATCAAGCTACATATTGCACGGGGCAAATCTACTGCAGAAGGCCTGTTGAAAGTGTTAGAGCAAAGATGCCACTTTTATGACCAAGGTGTAACTGATCTGAGCCATGGTATTTTCAATATATGCACGTGAGAGCTGATCAGGGACTAAGGAACCATGGCAGAATTTGGGCATTTGAATTGTGGTGTTGGTGAAGAATAGTGAATGTACTATGGACTATTAGAGGAATGAACAAATCTGTCTTTGAATAACAGCCAGAATACTCCTTAGAAGTGAGAATGGCCAGACTTTGTCTTTAATTCTTTGGTCATGTTGTCTGAAGGCAGCAGTCCCTGGAGAGTAGTGTCATAGTGTCATGCTTGGTAAAGTAGAGGGTCAGTGAGAAAGGGGAAGACCCTCAACGAGATGGACTGACACAGTGGCTGCAGTGAGAGGCTTAAGCACAGCAAGGATTGTGTGGATGTTACAGGACCAGGCAGTATTTCATTCTGTTGTACACAGGGTCACTGTGAGTCGGAACTGACTCAACGGCACCTAACAGCAACTACAACAAAAATTAATCCTCACTTTCATTGAGCTGGAAGCAGTGTGGGTGGACTTGTTACATCTGAACTGAAGGGTTTGGAAAGATAGGTTTTAATTTCCCTTATTTGTGCATTTGAGAAATGTAATCCCAGTGTCTGTGTGCTTTCTGCAATAGAATAGCCAGCCTGCCCTTAGAAACTTGCTGCATACTGACAATAAAGAAGCAGACAGTAACGGAGGCATGCAGTAACAGCTAGTAACCAGGTGGTGGCTGTTGTGTAATGCCAGTAGTATTCATGCAGTTACACAATTTTGGCAAGCATCTGTGGGTTATAAAAGCGGATATTCCTTTAGCACCTGACCATGTCTCATGCTGAACACAAGAATGAGCACAGCATTGCACAGACACTAACATAGAATTGGTATGTGGGCCACTGATTAAAGGACATTTTTCTGAAGAGAGTGAGGTTTTACTCTGAAGGTAAGACCATTTGTTTTGGTACATAAACTCTGCTTTGAGGGATGATTCCTTGAGGCTGCGTGGATCGATTAGTATCTGTGTGTCTGTGACAGTGTGTGTGTCTGTGTGTGTCTGACTGTAACTGCATGTCCACCTGGATCTGTATGTGCATTTATATTGGTGACTGCAGATGACACAGTCTTGCTTGCTGAAAGTGAAGAAGACTTGAAACACTTGTAATGGAGATTTCTCTGTGTGTTTCTGACTTTCTGCATGTCCGTGACTCTGTTTGCCTGTATGTGCATCTGTGACTGTGTATAACTGTGACTGTCTGACTAGGTGGGTGAGGAGCTTAGGGGTGAAGTTCATCCAGCTGGGCTGCCAGACAGTCTCCAGAGTTTGTCATAGTGCTGTCAGGCATTATTTAAGCATTTCTGCAAACTCTTAGTAGGCAGTGCCCTTCATTAAATATGTGAGAAAGAGTAACAATAAAGAGCAGACCTGCAGCAATGAAAATGACAGATTTGGCATTTTTAAGATGCTCATTTGCTCTGTTCTGTGAGTTAAGCCTAGTTCTGGGACTTCCAAGGCTGTGCGTGTTCTTTGACTTTTAGTTTTCCTTTATGCAGTATTCCAGGGTTTCCATGAAAAATGGGTTCCTGGACAAACAGTGATCAGTTTATTAGTGGCTACTAGGGGCAGGAGGAAGGGAGGAGTTAAAGGAGGACTCAATGCTTAGGGGACCCTAAGTTTCTATTAAGGGTGATGGAAAAATTTGGGAATGGATAAGGATGATAGTTGAGCAACATGATGAACACAATGTCACTGAATTTTTTGTTGAAGGTTGTAGATATGGCAAATGTTGTGTTACATATCTATTTACCACAATAAAAAGAAAAATTGGAAAAAAAAAAGAAGAGGAGGAACACGGGAGAGCTGAAGTCTCTTTGACAGCTGAACATGCTTATATTTTGTTAATTCTTTTAAGATTTTTGGGTTGTAAAAGCGTCAGGTTCAGGTACTGAAAAAAAGCAGTACAGCTTTGGCATAGGATCCTAGCTAAGGTCTGTGTTTTTTATGAATTACTTTAGAGGACCATGCTTTTTGCAAAAAAAAAAAAAAAAAAAAATTAAATGAGATACTCACAGGCATGGAATGTTTAAAGGCTCCCTTTTATTGAAGGTCAAGAAAAAGCTTTGCAATTATTACTTGGATCACTGAGTACTTGGTGTTAACCTGGCAGAGAATCACAGTGTCCCAGCCCCTGGTAATTACAGTGCAGTTTGGGCAATCTTGACTATTCAGCCACCAGGTAATCCAACAGGGAAGGTAGCATTTCAGTTCATTCTTTTCCTCATCTTTAAAAAGTCTGTACATTGGTACATTGGATTATGGGACAGCTGGGTGGGGAGAAAAATAATATTTCAAGAGAGTTTTGCAAATGTAATTTCTTCCAGATAGCTGATAGTAAGAAAGCACATAGGTGGTTGAGAGAACTAAGCATACCCAAGTCCAGCAAAGCGGTGCAGGCATAATGAGTAGTTGGGAATTAAGGAAAAAGTGGAGCTAGACCTCTCTCTGCAGGTGAAAGAAGAAAACTTGGCTCTGGTGCTTGGGGTGGAAAGAAAGGATGAGAACATTGCAGGGAGGAATGGTGTGGTCTGAAGAGTAATTCAGAGAGAGAGCTAATGAGAGTACATCCAGTTTGAGGTGATGGAGTGGACATTATCTGAAATGCATCTCCAGCATAGGTGGGAGCAGGAGGTGACTGAGTGTCCCTTTTTCTAAAGGAGAGAATGCCGAATCATGGGGATGTCAGAGAAGGGAGGATGGAGGGGGAGCTGGTGCTCTGGGAAGGTACCTGGGCGGGTATGTAGGTGGGGCACAGTGAGGCAGGGCTAGCAGGGCAGAGTCAACTTGTGAAAATTACCTTATTGCCCCAGGTTGTCCTTGTACCAGAAAGGGGGAAAATCATCAACTGACGCAAGTCATTTGGAGATGTTGAAGATGTAATAAGAGAAAAGAGACCTCATGATCCAAGCAGATGCAATAGAGACACTTTTATTAAGCCTTAGACAGGATAAGGATAAAACAAAGTCAACCAGGATGAGAGCAACCATCAGCATGTACACGGTCCAGAAAGCGGAGTGGAGTCCACTAAGGCACGGCCATGGAACTAATTATATATATGATTGAAAACAAAGAGAGTCATTACAAAATCATGATTGGTGACAGATAGATTCATCACTGTTGCAGGTGGGACTACAGAAGTGGAGAAAAGACCAGGATTGGGATACACACATAATTAAAGGTAGAAAAAGGTTACAGAATTGGTTTTGGGCCTTGGCTACCTGGTTAGGTGGTGGTCTGGATATGACTTATGACCATGCAGCCTGAGCCTTAGCCACAAGGTGACTACGAACAGTACCAGGACCCCAACCTTCATTTAAATTAGAAAGGACACACTCATGCAAGTTCCCTAGTTTTTTTGTGTGAGCATAGTCTACTTTCAGCCACTCTTCCTGAAGGCAAACTGGCTTTCCCCAGGTTTGTCCTGAAACTTGTTTATGCAGAGCTGGAATGATGGTTCAGTGGTCAGAAAGAACTCAACTGGCATCTGAAACTTAGGTCAAGATTCAAAATGGAGTTAAGGCTCCCACTGTAGACCATAACCTTCTACAACCATGTGCTTTAGAATTTAAGCTTTAATACAAAGAGCAACAAGCCTTTCTCTTTGCATTTCTCTGACTGTAAGTCTAGGCTTTCTTTGCTCTCTCTGGCCAGTTCCTCAGCTTCTCCAGTGTCTCTTCCTCCATGTTCCTCGGACTTGGCCTCTCTAGCCTTTTTTGGTTGTTCATCTGTAAGGCCGTGTTCCCTTAATCCAGAAGTGACAGAGTGCCTGTCACTTTTGCCCTTGGTTCTTGCTGGAGAGTAAACTAACTACTTCTCTCTGCCTCAGTTTCTTAACTGAAAAGGAGATAATCATTCCTCCAGAATTTTTGAAAGGGTTGAATGGAATCGTGCTTATCTTGGACTTGAAGCAGTGGTGGTTCAGTGGAACATCTCTCGCTTTTCCTGTGGGAGACCCAGGTTGGATTCCCTGCCAGTCACCTCCTGCACACCTGCCACCCATCTGTCATCTGCATGTTGCTGTGATGCTGAGCAGTTCAGTGTTGCTTCCAGACTGAGACGGACTAGCAATAGGAAGAAGGACCTGGCAGTCAGTTTCTGAAAGTCAGCTAATAAAAAAACCCCTGTGGATCACAATAGTCCCAAATGCAACCAGTCATGGGGATGGCATGGAACCAGGTAGCATTTTGTTCTGTTATGCATGGATTTGCCATGGGTTAGGGGCCAACTTATCAGCAGCTAACAAAAATACCACCTCAGACATGACAGGCAGTCAGTTCTGCACATTTTATCATTAAAATTTGTAGGTTTTCAGTGGCCCCTATGATGACTGATGATAAATGCGTTTAAAATAGAGTTTAAATAAAAAGTAACGTCATTTGTTGGGGTAGGGCGGTGGGGAACATTATACAATAGAAATGCAGTAACACTCGTCCGAACTCAGCTTTAGTTTTCCCAAGTTTATATTTACGTTCTGGCTCTGGCATTGTACTTTGTGCTGCATACCTTCCCCCCCTCCCCCCGCCTTTTTCCTGCCCCTATAAAATGTCTCCAAATGTCTCTAGAGGGCAGGCATTAGGATTTGTTTCTGGATATATGACTGACTGGCCCATGGAAAAATGTTCAAGTTTTCACCGAATATTGAGTATCTTTTATATGGTGCACACTGAGTCCCAGTCCCTGTCTCAACCTCATGGGGGAGCTGGACAAGGAAGTTGTGTGTCATGGAAACAGAAAAGGGACAGCCTAGCCTAATCCAGGAATGCTTCCTGGAGGAAGAAGTTTCTGAGTTCAGATACAGCAACTACAGGCTAGTGTGGCAGCATGGATGATGCCTGGGGCAGGGGAGGTTTGAGTGTGGATGACATGTCTTAAGAAGGTCTTATCATGATTTCATTTAAATAAAGTTTAGGGGAGAAATTTCTACTCAGGCTCAGTATGTACTGTAGCTTCTGGTGTCTACAACATTACACCACATAAACCATGACTGGTGATTTTGAATGGAACCCTCGAGCAGTGGTTAAAGCAGCTGCCAACCAAGAGGTTGGTGCTTCGAGCTCACCAGCTGCTCCGTAGGAGAAAGATGTGGCAGTCTGCTTCTGTAAAGATTAATAGCCTTGGCAGTGTGGGTTCTATCCTGTCCTGTAGGGTTGCTATGAGTTGGAATCCATGCAATGGCAGTGAGCTTGGTTTTTGGTGGGTGATTTTGTGTCTTAACGTTCCCACCCAAACAAAACATCATCTGCTTTAACATTGAATTGTACAGTGACTCTTCCCTCCCTTACTGAGCAGGTGAAAGAGTCAGTGTGGTGACTTGCTTGGATGGCAGCTGCTTTGTCATCTGGGTAAAGTGACCAACACTTTTCCATGGCTCAGAGGAGTACACAAATGGATGTCAGCAAAACAACCGACCTCAGGGTGGTTTTGAGAATGTTTTTAGCATTTAGAATTCAGTTTGGGTTAGAGTTTCTTCTGCACCAGAGCTTCTCAGGCCCAGCCTTGCAGGTATGCATCAGATTGGTAGAGGAGAGCAAGTCGTTAGACCCCCAGAGCAGCTGGAAGTCTTCTGCAGGTAGAATATCGTTCCTTAACATCTTCTGTTTCATTGTGTCGGCTGTGAATTTTGCTTCATGTTCCATAAAGTACTTGTTTTCAGTGACGGATGATCCCCCGTCCTACCTCACTCAGCCCATTGATGTTCCAGGAAATTCGCTGTGTGTGTCCAGTGGCTTTGCACAAGGGTTCACGGCTTCATTTTTAGGTGGTTCCTGCTTACTCTGACCATATTCTCCCACGGACCCTGTTCGTCCACCTTCTGAGCACAGGTTGTTGCCTTGTGGCCCCTGGTGCATCCTGGAGTGTGGCCTCTAAGGGATCATTCCTTTTGGAGTTCTCTGCAGGTGGTTCCTGAGGTGGAGACTGTGTTCCTCTTGAGAAATCCACGTTTCCTTTTTTGTTTTCTTTCATTTAAGAGAACTAGTGGACAAATCAAGACAGTGACAGAAGTTGACATAATTCTTTGGGGTGGGAAGGAGATTTTTTCAGTTTCGGTTGATGGGAGTAATCTGGTTTAAAAAACCCCAAAAAACCAAACCCAATGCCATTGAGTCAATTTTAGCTCATAGTGATCCTATAGGACAGAGTAGAACTGCCCCCATAGGGTTTCCAAGGCTGTAAATCTTTACAGAAGCAGACCTGCTTCATCTTTCTTCCAGAGTGGCTAGCAGGTTCAAACCGCCAGATGAACTGTTGACCTTTTGGGTAGCAGCGGAATGCGTCAGCCAGTATGCTACCGGAGCGCCTAGTTCGGGTGGGGAAACCTGTTGCTTTTGAGTCCATTCTGACTCATAGAAACCCCATGAGCAGAACTGAGCTCCATAGGGTTTTTCTGGCTGTAATCTTTATGGGAGCAGATTGGTACTGTGGGGTGGATTTGAACCACCAAAGGTTAGTAGCTAAGAACTAAACTTTGTGGGAAATTACTATAATTATTTTTTTTAGAGAAAGGCCACTCTGAGGCCATAATTCTGGATACTTTCTCCATTGTTGGTGTGAAGGGGATATTAGGATTTTTCATTCCCAGTATCATAGTCTTTGGAGTGCAGTGAGTTACTTAATAAGGCTCTTCTAGTCATCGTCCTTTGTTTTGTGATATATGGGCAATCCTACTTCCATAGTGATACTGCCTTGGAAACCCAAGGAGGGGTCGCTATGAGTCGGGTTTGACTCGACGGCACATAACACAACACACTAACAGTCTCCAGGTGAAGTGTAGTGAGTTACATGGTATGGCTTTTCTAGCTGTAGTCTTTGTAACTTCTACCAGATTACTGGGTGGGACCATGCAAATGTGTGTCTAGTTGGCTGGGCAACTGATAGTAGTTATTTCCTAAAATGAGACTGGCCATTAACTCTGTGGTGGAATTTTCCATGAGCAACTGAGTAGCTACTTCTGATTGTTAAAGTCATCCGTCTAGGGTATTGCTGTTGGAGCAGTACCAAGTAATCTTCTGGGAAAGTTCTCTCTCCCTTAGGTGTGTAGAACTCCGATGTTGGGATTGATTAGATTTGCCACTTTGCCAGTCTTAAAATGAGCCCACTCCTCTGAAGGAAGGTTGGGCAATCTACTTCTGTAGTGATACCGCCTTGGAAACCCTGGGAGGGGTCACTATGAGTCGGCTCCAACTCCACAGCAGTGTGTTTTGTTGCATTTGCGTAGAGGCAGAGGGGAATCTCACTGCTGGCTGAGGCACCAGCTGAGAGAGACACCTAGCTAAGAGATGGAAGCAATGGACCAAGAGGCATGGGGCAGAGTGGCAGGCTTACCTGGCCCACAGAGGCAGAGGCCAGGCTGAGAGGCCAAAGGCCAGAGAGGTGTGTCTAAGGACACAGCAGAGGAGAGACTGTCCTGATTGAAGAACTATATCCTGAGCGCCTTTCTGAACTTGAATTGTAGCCTGTTGCTTCCCTAGTAAAGCCCGTAATCTGTGAGTTCTGTATGGCTATTGCAGTGAATTATCAAACCCAGCAAAGAGGTGGTGGGTGCTGTGGGAGGGATGGTTGGTGTCCAGGTTGGTAAGAGGGCTGGAGGATGGTGGCATGTCAGGCCTCACAGGAGCAGGCGTTGGGCTGCTGATGGTGATTCTGTCTTCCTCTTGTGTAGTTAACCAGAAAACCGAAGGTACTGCCATTGAGTCGGATCCGACTCATAACGACCCCTCCTTGGGTTTCTGAGGTGGTATCACTACAGAAGTAGATTGCCCAGTCTTCCTTCTGAGAAGTGGCTGGTGGGTTTGAACCTCCAGCCTTCCGATTAGCAGTCAAATGCCTTAGGCACTATGCCACCAGAGCTCCTCTTTTTTTTTTT
>NW_006922304.1:652553-667220 GCF_000298275.1 Orycteropus afer afer | reverse complement strand
CTTGTCTTGTATGGTGGTTTTTGTCTTAAAGTCAATTTGATCAGAAATTAATATAGCCACTCTTGCTCTTTTTGGTTGTCATTTGCTTGATAGATCTTTTTCCAACCTTTGATTTTTAGTCTGTTTTTGTCTTTGTCTCTAAGGTGTATCTCTTACAGATAGCATATTGATGGGTTTTGTTTTCTTATCCAGTCCCAACTCTCTGTCCACCAGAGCTCCTCTTGTGTAGTTAAAGAAGGTCAAAAGATGCTGCCTCCTTGCCCCTTTAGCACCATGCCTGTTTAGGGTGGGATATATCTTGAGTCCTGCCATGCTGGAGGGTGTGACTGAAGTCAACACCCTTAGTTTCCTTGAGGGTATATATATAAATGTTCTGAGAAAGTTTGCTCTCCTGTTCTGGTCTTGCGTTTGGTTCTTCATCATCTCACCCCTGGATTTGAGACAGCAGCTGGTCATCTACTAGTGATTTGGGTTCTCCAGCCCCTGCAACCATGTGAGTGAGGGGAATCCTGCAGACCTTCCCACAGACTTAGAACTAGCCAGGCTCCCAGCTTCTAACACCATGTGAGCCATTTCCCTGGCAGTTTGTTCTTGTTCTGTAAGATGAACATAGTGAAATACAGAAGAACCCTGAGACAGGAGGGAGAGTACAGCGGGGAGGAGGAGGAGGTGATGTTGGAAATGACGGAGGGGTATAACAGTTTAGAAAAGCTGGACATTTGTGGCAACTTTAACCTCTGCCTCATAGAGACCAGCCTTGTGCTGATCCTCTTAAAAGAAGTTATTTGACATCTTGTACCAGTTTCTCACCTTGGCACAATTATTTATGTGGGCATGTTAGTTTAAGCTTACCAAATAATCTGATTTCTATTGGGTACTTGGAATATGCCTTTATGTCACTTGGGAGAGCTTGGTTACATTAGTGATATTTAGGCTTTTATGATTGATGCACAGTACACAGCATTTTACCTTGAGACTTGAGTCCATGTGTTACGAGTCCATGTGTTACCTTTATCTTGTGAGATATGTTCTAAAAATTTTTTATCCTGTTAGTTTCATTGTTTTAAAAACTCTAGTCAAGGTCCACGAAGTCACAATGGGTTGTGATGAAGTTTGAAATGTAAGAGCAGGAGTTTTTGAAGAAAGCTGTAGGATGAGTCTTTTCAGTCACACCTTGTGACCATAGCTGTCATCACAATCTTAAATAATAGCCACTACTTAAAGGTTCATTCATTGCTGCTTACTGTCATTAATAGAATAATTATAGCTAGGATTAGCGTTAGAATTGTAAACTCCCTAAAGTAGAACTCTATGTATTAGGTAACTATTTAAGTCATTACACTTAAAAGGAGTTGATCATCTACAAGTTAGGGACATTTGTTCCAATAATCTTTTTCTTTTAACTTCGGATTAAAATCATTTAGGTCAAATGTTAGGGTTTTCAGAATTTAATGGAGCAGCCACAGTTCACCTTTAATCTGCTAATGATGGAATTTAAGCAGAGAGCCGTGGATTGGCTTTTAAAAATGTGCTTTATCATTGAGCCTGGCTGGCTCTTAAGGCTCTTGTTTGTAAGGATTAAAGTATCAATTATCAATTAGCAAGTTGAGGTTTTGCTTTTCCTTATCAGAAAGGCTTCTCTTATCTGTCTAAATCCACCCCCAAACCCACCGCCACTGAGCGGATTCTGACTCATAGCAACCCTATATGACATAGGGTTTCCAAGGCTGCTGGTGGGTTCCAACCACTGGCCTTTCAGTTAGCAGCTGAATGCTTTAACCACTACACCACCAGCGCTCCTTCATCTGTCTATATAGGTTTATGTAAATGAAGTCATTTTAATCCCACCCTAGGTTGCCTGCCCAAGGTGTGGGTAAAGACCACTAGCATCAGAATATTTGTTAAAAATGTGCATTGTCAGGTCCCAGTGCAGGGCTACTGAATCAGGGTGTTTTAGAGGGGAAAGGGGTGACTTAAATTTGTGGCATTGCAGGAGTTTTAAAATCATTTCTTTTCCTTTAAAATCAACTTCATGGAGTTATAACTCACATACTGTAAATGAATATGCATACAAATGGAGCAACCAGAATCACAATAAAAATTAGAGCATTTCTGTCACCCCAAAGGTACCCTTGTCTCCCTTGATGTCCCTTCCTCCTTTCTTCCCTCCCTTGATCCATCTTTGCTCTAGGTAACCACTGATCCACTTCCTAAATAATAGATTCTTTTTGTCTGTTCTCAAGTTGCATATTGTTGTTGTTGTTGTTGTTATGTGCTGTCAAGTCAAACACGACTCAGAGCGACCCCTCCTTGGGTTTCCGAGGCAGTATCACTGCGGAAGTAGGATTGCCCAACCTTCCGAGTTGCATATTAGGGGAATCATAGATCATGTCCGCATCTGGCTTCTTTCACTTGGTGTGATGTCTCTCTGATTCTGCTGTGTCACTGTGTGCGTCTGGAGTTGCTTCCTTTTCTTTAATGGCTGAATAGGTGCTCCTTTGTATGGATTCACCATTGTTTGTTTATCCATTTACCTGTTGACAGACCTTTGGTTTATTTCCAGTTTTGAGCTGTTAGTAATCAAACAGATTGGAACATTTGTCTATAAGTATCTGATTGGAAGAAACTTGCATTTTAAAGAACCGTCCCAAGTGATTCTTGAGCACATGGACCGATGGTTCTTTTTTTTTTTTTTAAATATTTTATTTTGATGTTGAGAATATGCACAGCAAAACATACATCTATGTAACAGTTTCTATATGTATAATCTAGTGAAATCAATCACATTTTGTGAGTTGTGCAGCCATTGTCATCCTCCTTTTCTGAGTTGACATGAACTCACTGGTGCCTAAATTTGCTATTTAGTCTTTCCAGTTGCTCTTGTCAATTTTATCCCAAATAGATGGTTCTTAAAAGAGCATAATGCTCAGAGCAGACCTCCTTTACAAGTTAAGCTAAACTATGTTTGGTTTAAGAAGACTTCAGGTGATATTTTTGGTTTAAGGTTTAAAGATTATCTCAGAGAAATAGTTTTAGGGGTTCGTCCAGCCTTCATGGCTCCAGGAAGTCGGAGAGAATTTGAAATTCTGTTCTCCATTTTGATTCTTGTATAGAATCTTTGATCAAAATGTTTAGTAACAATGGTAACTGGGCACCGTCCAGTTCTGGTCTCACGACAAAGTTGGCAGTTGGTCACACATTCTGTATCTTCCTCCTATTCCTGCCTCTCCTTTTTCCTGTGTTGCTCCAGGTGAGTAGAGACCAAATTGTGCCTTGGATGGCTGCTTGCAAGCTTTTTGACCCCAGGCAATACACCATGAACTAGGAGAGAGAACAGAAGCACTAGGCATGTTATTAGGGCAATTAACTGGGATGTTGCGTGGTACCATGATCTTAAACCTCCAAACCAAGGAACCAGATCCCATGAAGTGTTGATTGTACATAAGCAGCCTCAGCAGCTACTCTTTTTCTTTTCTTTTTTTTTTGTCATTGTAAACATATCTGTTGTACAGTTTTTTCCAATTAAACTTTTACTGGTGTATACCTTATTGAGAACGCTTAGCAGCATACAATTGTGTAACCCTACCCTTCATCACTGGGTAGGGTTTGCTGTCACTAGGACCGCTCGTTGTTATTTTCTGTTTCTCTTTCTCTTATGCTGCTTTTATAATTTTGAGGAAGTGCAGATGTTTGTGTCTGATCAAATGATAAATTTTGCCCTGCATTTGTGATTTCAATGTAGGGTCTATTTGGGGCCATCTATCTGGGGTCAGTGTGTGTGCTTCATTAACGTTTATTCAACAGCTTTTCTGTGCTACGGGCTGGGAATATAAAGGTGAACTGGCCAGAGAGGGATTCTACCCTTCAGCAGAACTCTTAGTGACTAATTCATTTAGCTACTGAGCACTTTGGATGCTGTGTGCTGGGGACTCCACAGGGTATGGGTGACAGGAGAGAATGTTTACCTGGGACTTGCTTGTTCTTCCAAGAAACAAAGAAGGTTTTGGTATTTAACTCCCTTAAACTCTCTGGTGTGGATAGTACCATACTTCCATTCCAAATCATGTGGCCTTGATAAGCCGCAATGGGTGACACTGATTTCTGGACAAGGAAAGGACGGTCGAATGAAAAATTATGCTCAAAAGAAGAGATAGCCGGCTGAATAATAGATGAAATAAGTACTGATCAAAAGCTGTTGTTATTCTGCCTTTGTGCATGATTACTAGGGGCCAGGGAGCTAGTGGTTTAGCCCTTAGGGAATGAAAAGATTTGTTAAAGATGTGAATATTTCACTTTTTTACCTAATGAAAAACAAAATTTCCCAAATTGCTATTTTTCCACTTGGTCATGCTTTCACCTTGATTTTGAGGTCAACTGTTTTTTGTTTTGTTTTGTTGCTTGAGGCTATAATGCTTTCCTCTTGCTGTAAGGAGGTGACTTTTAAGCTTGGCTGCAGAGCAGCATTTCAAGATCAGATACTCAGGCCATACCCCAACCAAAACCCAATCAAACTCATTGCTGTCGAGTCATTTCCAACTCATAGCGACCCCTCCTTGGGTTTCCGAGGTGGTATCTCTATGGAAATAGAATGCCTAATCTTCCTTCTGAGGAGTGGCTGGTGGGTTTGAACCACCAGCCTTCTGGTTAGCAGTCAGATGCTTTAGGCACTATGCCACCAGAGCTCCCAGGCCATACCCCAGACCTATTAAATCAGACTTTAAGGGTGAGACACCCAGGCATCAGTATTTTTCAGCCTTTTAGGTGGTTCCAGTGAAGTCCAAGTGGAAGAGTGCTTCTTTGAGACTGCCTTAATTATTGGTACCACTCTTGTATTGTCAGATTTTCCCTTTGCCTTCTAAGTGTAATGGACGGAACCAGTCTCTTCTGGCAAAACAAGAAAAGTTGAACAGTTTAGACGTGAGAACTTGACTAAGTGGTACTGTGTCCTGATCTCTCAACAGAAAAGACTGAATTGCTTTGGTTGCATGTTAAGGGGGAGAAGACGTGGTAAGGGGAGCCTGGACACTCCCCGGGATTTGATTGTGGACCACAGCGAAGAGCCATTGATGTTGCTGTCATCAGGCTCTAGGGAGAGAGAGGGGACATCTTTTGTTGGTATGTTAATAATTCCAGAAAATCCTGAGGAGTGTTGTTGTTAGGTGCTGTCGAGTCTACTCCGACTCATGGCAACCCCGTGTGCACCAGAATGCAGCAGTGCTCAGGCCTGGCCCATCCTCACAGTCCTTGCCGTGCTGAGCTCATTGTTGCAGCCCCTGTGTGAGTCTGTCTGGTTGTGGATCTTCCCCTTTTCACTGACCCTCTACTTTACTCAGCATGATATCCCTTCTGACAACATGACCAGGAAAGGTGAGGTGAAGTCTGGCCATTCTCACTTCCAAGGAACATTCTGGCTGCGCTTCTAGGACAGATGTGTTCGTCCTGCTGGCAGTCCATGGTATTTTCAGTATTCTTTGCCAGCCACGATGCAGAGGCATCAACTCTTCTTTGGTCTTCCTTAGTCATTGTCCAGCTTTCACACGCATATGAAGCGATTGAAAATACCATGGCTTGGGTTAGGTGCACCTTAGTCTTCAAAGTGACATCTCTGCTTAACACCTAAAGAGGTCTTTTGCAGCAGATTTGCTCAGTGCAGTACGACATCTTCTGTCTTGACTGCTGCTTCCTTGGGTGTTAATTGTAGACCTATGTAAAATGAAATCTCTGACAAGAAGAAAATGGGTCATTTGTTTTCCCACTGCTCAACGTTTTGTTACCATTTTGGCCTGTGTATGTGTGTCTGCACATGCATTTATACGTGTACATTGGGTAAATACTGAGCATACTGTTTTTTTGGTACATGATATTTTCTAACCTGCTTTTTTACATAACACATGGTAAACATCTTACCATGACAGTAAATTTTTCTGTGCCACCTTTTTAATAGCTCCATGATAAACTGTTGTATGGGCATACCACAATTTTGTCATTTAATCCCCTGAGGTTGGACATTAAGTTATTTCTGATTTTTGCTCTTATTAACAGTGTCAAACTACACATTTTATAGCTAAATCTTTCTGTGTCTTAATTATTACCTTAGACTAAATTCCCAGAAGTAGCATTTCCTCAGGATAAACATTAGAAGTGAATATGAATATTTATAACTTCTGATATATATAACCAAGTTGCTTTGACATAGCAGATTTGTATTTTGAGTTTATGATTTTGCCTGTTTCATCACCCCGTTACAAATAAAGGTGTTAAAAATAATTGACATAGATGAAAAATGGTCCCTCATTTCAATTCACTTTTTTTTTGTTTCAAACAAGATAGAACATTTATTTGCCATTTGTATTGGGAAGATTAGAAGCTCATTTTTATATGAGGATTTTGTCTTCTGTTTATTGATTTGTAAGTGTTCTTCAAAGAGTTGAAATAGCAACACATTCTCTTATGTCTATTGTGCCTTTTAATTTCATCGGTGTGATTTTTCTCCATATAGAAAATTATATATTCTATATTGTAAAATTATCAGCCTCTCTCTTTTTCATTTTTAATGATATGCTATGGAAGGCATCCCTACCCTATAATTATACAATCATTTCATGTCTTTTTTTTTTTTTTTTTGTACTCCTAGGACTTACTTTTTCTGAAGACAAAACAAAACAAAAAAAAACCACTTAACGGTGAACAAACCATCTTGATCTTGTATTCAATAATCCATATGTTATCCAGTGATTTGAAGTGCCACCATACTGCATAGCCATATATTCATCTGGTTGGTTTTTCTGTTTTCTGATCTGTTTGTTTTTGTTCTGTATTGACATACTCAATACAGATTCCTGCATTGGCTAGGATTTGTATCTTGCAAGCATACTGCTGTTACTTTCTCTCTTTTCAAATAATTATGAATATATTTTTTGGAGAAACTATTTTTTATTAGTCTTCCAGAAGAATTTTTAGCATCAATCAAAGTCAGTTCATTGATATTTATTATATTTATACAGATCATGTTTGTGGGAACATGAGTATCCTTAATAATGGCTGTCCCATCCAGGAATATAGTCTGTTTCTCTGGTTATTCAAATCTTTTTTTAATGTTCCTCAGTAACAATTGATAATTTTCTTCATAAAGGTCACGTACATTTTTTGTTAAATTTATTCTTAAGTATTGTCCTAGTGTAAAGACTCATACTTTGTAGAAGTAAGATTAAGATTGTTGAAATTATGCAAAGTCCAGAGATGGTCTGGACAGGAAAATGTCCACATTCCACTAGTTTGTGTTTTGGACCTCTCGGAATTTCCTGTCTTTTGGTATAATTATAAGCTGGTCTTTCTTTCAGATACTTTGCTCTCTTTCTTCTGTCAGTGATGAAAGTTAGCAGTGACGTTGATACCCCTGACTTGTCCCTGACATTGACGTGTCTGTTTTATCGGTTACGTTTGATGTTCACTGTTAATTTCTGATTGATACTCTTCAGGTCAAGGGAAAGCAAATTTCCCCCAATTTCATAAGAGTTTTAAAAGGAAACATGACGGCCACATTATATCAGGTGCCTTTTCTTCTCATATTATTTATTCATTCCACAAGTACTGGGCAGGCTTTGATGCATGTGCCAGCACCAGATGCCAGGGACCCAGTGGTGAGCTTACTCTAGTCCCTGCAGTAGTCTAGTTGGGGACATACAGGCAGACATTATCTTAGTGTATTGCCACCGTCTTCATGGTCTCAGACATGGCATGAGGGTGGTGATCTGGAGGAAGCGTGGAAGAGGGTGAGGGGAAGAATGTTTATTGGAGGAACAGCATATACAAAGACCTGGGGGTTAGAAGAGGGCTCAGTACCTTCAAGGAAGTGAAAATGACAGCACAGTTGTTGTTGTTGTTGTTATATGCCGTCGAGTCGGCCCTGATTCATAGCGACCCCTTCTTGGGTTTCCGAGGCAGTATCACTACGGAAGTTGTTATTGTTGTTGTTGTTATGTGCCGTTGAGTCGGCCCCGACTCATAGCGACCCCTCCTTGGGTTTCCGAGGCAGTATCACTACGGAAGTAGGATTGCCCAACCTTCCTTCCGAGGAGTGGCTGGTAGTAGGATTGCCCAACCTTCCTTCTGAGGAGTGGACAGCGCAGTAGAAGTTTAGAAAGAATGAGAAGGGAGGGTGCGGTAGGTTTTGCATTTAACCTTTTCAGCCTTATTGAGGAATCTGGATGTCATTGTAAGGCCAATTAGGAGTCCATCAAAGAGCTTAATAGTTTCTGTTGAATGATCCTGGGTGGAACAAGAAATGAGTCAAGAGGTGGCTGTGGTGTAATGATGAGGATGATGGTGACTCCCTGCTGTGGAGTAGACAGAGTTGCATAGATTTGGGAGTTTCCATGAGTGTGGTGGGTGTTACCCCTGGTCAGGGAGCTCAGCACTTCCTCAGAAATCACAAGGAGGACAGAAACCACACAGCAAGAGCCATGTGGAGACTGAGCTTGAAGGCCAGCCGTATTCATTTCAGGAGTTAGGGCGGGCTTGAAACTCTGATTCAGGTTTGAACCCTGCTCCACCTCTTAAAGCGGTGTGTCCTTCGGCAAGTTACTTAACTTCTCTGAAGCTTAGTTTCCACTTTTGCAGGGTTGGTGTGGGAATCAGTGATAAATTATGCTTATTAGTGAGGAATAAGGAGCTCTGGTAGCATAGTGCCTAAGGCACTTGACTGCTAACCAGAAGGCTGGTGGTTCAAACCCACCAGCCACTCCTTGGAAGGAAGGTTGGGCAATCCTACTTCTGTAGTGATACTGCCTCGGAAACCCAAGGGGGGGTCGCTATGAGTCGGGTCCTACTTGAAGGCACAACATAATGAGAGGTCAGAGATGGGCCTGGCCCTCAGCCATCACTGGGAAACTACGGCTGTTACTCTTGACTGTCATCCTCATCCTTTTCATCATTTGTGAAACATGCTCTTCCATCCCTCAGCCCTTTCTTTCCTTTGTCACGTTGTCAGAGCACAGGGACCTAGGATCACTTCTTTACCTTCCTAAAAATTATGGGTTATACAGAATTTAAAGCCAAATATTTCCTTTGAGGCCTTTTAATGTCTTGCCTACTGGGCTGTATTGGTGACTTTGAAACTTGGATAAAATGGACAAGTTTACTTTTTCAGTTCATTTAAAAAATGTTTTAAGCATAAGGATAGTGAATGAGCTTGCATTACTTGTCTTCTGTCTCTCTTTGCAGAGGGGAGGGAGAGAGGAGTCAGCCCTGAGTTGTCAAACTGTTCAGTGCTCCACTGCTAGCTCTGATAGATTGGCAGTTCAAACCCCCTCAGAGGCACTTTAGAAGACAGGCATGGGGATCTGCTTTCTTTTTTTTTTTTTTTAAATTAGGATTTGGGTGAAGATTTACAGAGTAAATTCACTTTTCATACAGCAGTTCACATATACTTTGTCTCATGTCATTGACCAAAATTTACAATGCAGCAGCTCCCCTCGCACTTGTGTCCATCCCTTCATACTCTTCTGCACCCTGAGCTGTCTCCCTGTGCATAAGCAGCCCTTCCTTCTCCCATGATTGTTCTCTCCAGGGCGTGTGTCTACTTGAGGTAAATGTTTAACTCACATGCCTGTACTTTGTTTGGCTGGAAACCACAGTTGTGGGTTCAATTCCAGACCTGAAGGGCAGCTAGGGGCCATAGTCTCAGTGGTTACACCAGGCTCTATTGGACCAGCAAACCTGGTCCCCACCTTTTTTTTTTTGCCTCCAAATGATTTTGAGTTTTGTACCACATTGTTCTCCCTCTTTATGCAGGACTCCTACATCCCTTCCAAGTGGATGGCAGTGGTAGCTGGGCACCATCTAGTTCTTCTGCTCTCATAGTTGTATAGGTTGCAGATCGGATGGTGTACCAGTTGCTAGGACTGATTGTTTCCATTAATTTTGGTTTTCTTCTTTCTTCTTGACGAGGAGAGACCCGTTGTTGCATCTAGATGGCAGCTTCCTAGCTTTTAAGGTCCCAGTGGCTACTCGCCAAAGTAGTAGGTAGAACAATGTTTTGTATAGTATGTTATGCCAATTGAGCTTGATGTCCCCTGCGACTATGGTCCCAAGCCCGCAGGATCAACTACTCGGTCCCTCTGGGTGGGATCTGCTTTCAAAAGGTCACAGCTTTGAAAACCGATGGAGCAGTTTCTACTGTGCACACATGTGGTCTCCATAAATTGGAGTTGACAACATGGCAACCAGCAACAAAGGGAGAGGGGGCTTAGGGCCAGGGGCTGGCAAACTTATCCCAGGATCAGATTTTCTAGGGATTTTGCTTTTGGTTTTAACACAAATTCTAACACAGACCCTAAACTTAACTCCGCCCTTCCCTTTTATCTTTTGCATTTTTTGCCTCTGGGCCTTGGCATTTACTCACAGCAAGGCCAGCCTCTAGGGGTGAAACACTCTGATCTCCGGCTGGTACTCAGTTTCTAGCCTTGAGCCTTTCTTCGTCTCAACCTTGTAGACTTGGCTGTGGAGTAGTCTTGTCATTTTGGGACTTTTTTACAGCCCGCTTTCCAAGGGTACGTTTCTTTCTCGGCATCCATTGTCTCCTCCCCTTTCTCCTGCCTACATTTCAAGTGCTCAGTAGCCACACAGGGCTAGTGACAACCCTGTTGGGACTGTGCTGATGTAGAACATTTTCATCATCGCAGAAAGTTCTGCTGGATGTTGTTGTTGTTGTTGTTATGTGCCGTCGAGTCGGCCCCGACTCATAGCAACCCCTCCTTGGGTTTCCGAGGCAGTATAACTACGGAAGTAGGAATGCCCAACCTTCCTTCCAAGGAGTGGCTGGTGGGTTTGAACCGCCAGCCTTCTGGTTAGCAGTCAAGTGCTTTTAGCCACATAGTGTTGGACTATCAGAATATACCCTACGCATTTCAAAGAAATACCTTTGCTGTTTTGATTCTCCCTGATGTTCTGTTATTTTCCACGATCCCATTAGTGATCCCCTCTTCTAGGAGCAGTTCAGAATCAGGGGGTGACTGTAAATGGAGTGCACACATAAAAAGTGAAATGAAATAGTTTGTTTTGGGGTGTTTGGAGTATAACTTGAAATAGGACTTCTGTATAGGAACTGCGATGCCTGTGTGTGTGTTCTGTGTTGTTTGTATACTTTGAGGTAATTTGGCTGTACTCTCTTTTTTCAGGTGCTGAGAGATGGCGCTTGGGGGGCTCAACCTGGCCTGAGAATCGGCTGCTCCCGGAAGAGCCAACTCTGACTCCAGGGCTCCTCTCTTGAATAGGCCTTCACTTCCAGCCACCTCAGTCCAACGACCGTGCAAAACCACCTGTTTTCTCTTAATGATGGGTATTGGTAAGAACACCACATCCAAGTCAATGGAGGCTGGAAGTTCAACAGAAGGCAAATATGAAGACGAAGCAAAGCACCCTGCTTTCTTTACTCTTCCGGTAATCATATTCTCTGTCTTCCTTTCTTAAATCACTTTAAAGTTGTTTCTATATTGAATCAACATAGAATTAGCTTTAATACTTGTGTTTTCAGTGAAGGTTAAGGCATTTGAAAACCAAATGCTTTTCACATGAGAGGAAGGGAGAGGGATCCTGCTGGCCAAATTGCTGAGTCCTTGGTTTTAGGACAGCCCCCCACCCCACCCCATGTCACCTGCTGGGATTAACTGCAGGAAGGAAGCGTGCATTGCTATTTACATTTTAAAACCAACCAGGTGCTTGCTGTAGTTTGAGAATGTTGAAGGCTTAATCTTATCTCCAAAAATGTGCTCTAAAGATATAAGCCAACTTACTTGTATTACAAAGAGTGAGGATGAATGATTTTTATAGTTTAACTTAAACGCCCACACTTAGTATTATGGTGGCAGCATCCAAGGCAGAGGCAGTTTTTCCCATTAAGTGATAGCAGTTAGATAAGGCAGATTATACACGTTCATTGTACTTACTCAATACTAATATTTTTTCCAGATGTAGGATTATGATTTGATGTGTATCAAGTTACCTAAAGTGTTGATTTACAAAAGGAAACAAACAAAAAACTTCTTTAGAAGCGAGAACTTGCCTCTAGGTCTTTTTCTCTTGGAAATGAGGTTATTGGCAAGAGGACCAATCTAGAGTTCCTTAAAACATGGCTCTGGGATTTGCTTCACTGTGATTTTACTTAGTAAGAAAGATGTGAACAAGGCAAGTACAGTGGTTGACTTTACTTTCATTCACATTTTGATTTTTACCTGAATTCACAGAGAGGTCTTCAACTAATTTTACAACTGGCATTACTATTTCCTTCCTCTGAAGAGAAATTTTGAAGCAGAATTTTCTGTAATATTGAAGGGTTAAGGCCAACATAGATTCTCTAGAGGAAGAGACAGTGTAGTTTACTCATTAGCTTTTCAAGTGTGTATTATCTCAGATCTGCTTTGAAGATGGAAATGGAAGTTTCATGCATGGTTACTGACTTGTCTCTAAGGTGGCTGTTCTGTGCCTTGGAGGTGGGGCAGATTATTTACTGTCACCAAGAACTTGAGCATGCTCCAGCTACTCCCCTGCCTTGTCATTGTGGTCTATAGAGTTTTTAATTTACCTATTACAATTGTGATATTTGAATAGTATAGAAAGTGCCCAACATAGGGTTTCAATTTTTGTATTCATGTTGATCTTCCATTCTGTGCCTTCCCTCTCAGGTGACTTTTCTGGCTAAAAGACACGGAGGTTCATGGGTGGCTATTAGTTTTTGTACATTTGGAAATAACTGTATTTTACACTCTTTTTTTTTTTTTAAATTTTATTTTTGGTGAATGTTCAACAATTTCTACATACACCGTTGAGTGACACTGGTTACATTCTTTCTATTATGTTACCATTGTCACTGTCTCCAAGTTATTTCACCACCATTAACTTAGACTCATTATTGTGTGCCACTGAGTCAGACCCAACTCATAGCGACCCCTCCTTGGGTTTCTGAGGCGTTATCACTACAGAAGTACATTGCCCAACCTTCCTTCTGAGGAGTGGCTGGTGGAGTTACTAAAACGTGTTGTCAGTTTGATCTCATATAGATAATTTTCTAAAAGAATGCAGTGCCCAAGGCAGACATTCCTTACTAATTCAGCTACACTGTTGTTTAGTTTGAAGATGACTTCAGGGGATAGTTTTGGTTCAGAGTTAAATTTTCTCAGGATAACAGACTTAGGGTTCCTCCGGCCTCAGTGGGTCCCAAAGTCTGAGTTCTGTGTTGTTGTTGCTGTTGTTGTTATGTGGACACAACTCATAGCAACCCCTCCTTGGGTTTCCGAGGCGGTATCAGTGTGGAAGTAGATTGCCTAACCTTCCTTCCAAGGAGTGGCTATAAGAAATTTGAAATTCTGTCCACATTTTTGCCCCATTTTGGTCAGGATTCATTTATTGAGTCTTTGATCAAAATACTCAGTAATGGTAACTGGGCACCATCCAGTTCTTCTGATCTCATGATAAGGAGGCTGTAGCTCATGGAGGCAACTATATTTACATTCTCATTCCTTCTCTGATTCCTAGACATCCTTTTTTCACTGATGCTGCAGGAGAATAGAGACCAGTTGTGGTATCTTGGATGTTCACTCTCAAGCTTTTAAGGCTGGAGGGACTACTCACTGAACTGAGGGGTAGACCAGAAACTCTAAAAACAGTGTTACCCCAAGTGCCTGGCAGTCCCATAAAGCCATGATTCTAAAAATCTTTGAACCAAGAGAACTAATCCTATGAAGTGTTTAGTTGTGCCTAAGTAGTATCAGCAACAGCATCCTTTTTAAAATTTTGGTTGCTGATGTCAAATTATATATTATATATATATATATATATATATATATGTAAAATTTACAGCATTCGCCCACTCTAGACTCTTGAGCAAACTTCTATTAATTATACACTAGAGCCTCCCAATCAACCTCCATTTGTCCTTAACTGCTTTCTTTTGATTTTTATGTCTTTTTCTTTTTCCCAGAGTATTTTATTTTATTTTTTATTGTGATTTGGGTGAAAGTTTACAGAGCAAATTTGTTTTCCATTCAAGATTCATACACATTTTGTTTCGTGACATTGATTGCAATCCCTACAATATAATAGCTCTCTTCTCACTTCCTCCCTTTTCCCTGTGTCCTCCTTTCTGGGCATTCCTGCCCTCTGAACTATCTTCCTGTGCAAAAACTGTCCTGCTCTCCCATGCTTGATTGTGCTAAGGACTATACCTGCCTGGTGTAAATGTTCACTCTATATGCCTATCTGTTGTTTGGCTGGAAGCCATGGGAGTGAGTCCAGTTCCAGGCCTTGAAGGGTGACTAGGGGCCATTGTATTGGGGGTTTCACCAGTCTCTATCAGACCAGTAAGCCTGGTCTTTTTTATGATTGTAAGTTTTGTTCCATGTTTCCCTCCCACTCTAGCCAGGATCTCCTATACTGATCCCTTTCCAAGTGGTTAAGAGTGGTAGCTGGACACCATCTAGTTTTGGTCTCAGGGGTATGTAGGCTGAGATTCTCATAGTCCAGTCCCTTGGACCAGTTGTTTCCATGCATCTTTGATTTACTTCATTCTTTATTCTGTATGTTGTTGTTGTTGTTAAGTTAAGTGCCGTCGAGTCGTTTCCGACTCATAGCGACCCCATGCACAGCAGAACGAAACACTGCCCGATCCCGCGC
>NW_006922304.1:613642-631390 GCF_000298275.1 Orycteropus afer afer | reverse complement strand
TAAATATAATTCTTTTGAATTCCTTATCAGAGAGTTCCAATGCTGCTTCTTCCTCAGGGATGTGTTCTGGGTCTATATCCTGCTCCCTTGTTTCTACCCCTTTATCTTCCTTCTTTGTGTGAACTGTGATGGTCTGTTGTCTTCAAGACATTGTGGTGTTGTTGTATTGAGATCTCTGTGATCAGTTTGTGAGGAGCAGCCAAGGGTGAGTCAGGCTCTTCTTGGTTGTTTATTGTTGGCCCATTTGTGGAGAAGGAAGTGGTGGCTCTCACTCAGCAAGTGAAGCTGCAGGGGGTGTGGGTGTAGTTGTGTCATATGGGGACTGTTGCTGTCTTCCACTTAGTTGGACAGAAATGACAATTGAATAACTTTCTTTCCAGTCATCCGGCTCCAGAATGTCTTGGGGTTTCCAGCAAGTGGAACCTGTTCTTAAGTCCCTGGAATCTGGGAGAACGCTGTTGCTTTAAATATCCAAAATGGTCACACTGCTTGTAAACATTCAAAATGGCTGCGCCCACTGGACAGGCAAAAGTCTACAGCTCAGCCCGCCTTCCTTTTCACTCTTTCCCCTTTTATTCCCCAGCCACCAGAGCAGTCCTCCGTGTAGTCCCTGGTTAGCAGGGCTAATTTTTAGATTAATTCTTAGGTCTTAACACCACTCGGCAGTATCCAAGCTGTCTGTGCCATCAGGATTGCTGCCAGACTGCAGCTTCATATATCTTCTTTTTTGGTGTTTTCATGCAAATTTTTCTGCTAGTTGTTTAGTCCACTTTTATATCCTTCCCTTCAAGGCTCAGTGGTGCAGGATCATCTTCTGTATCTGTGTTAGTAGGTTCCCCTTTTCTTTGTTGAAGAGGGTCTGTGCAGTATTTCTTCCCATTCCTCTGTCTTACCCGCATATGAAAATTTTTGCCCTTTTTTTAAACTTGCCAAGTTTGGGATTTTTCCATTTATCATTGTTATAATTTTCAGAGTTAGGTTTCAGAAGAGACTGCTCCTCAAAGCATTAATTCCAGGTTCATTCTTCACCAGGAGTCTGTGCAGGTACATGGGAGTGGGGAATGTAGGCATAATACATAGTTACATATATAAATGTAATATGACTATAAAGTTGATTTAACAGCAAAAAAAAGAAAAAAAAAAAAAAAAAAAAAAAAACACCAAACTCACTGCCATTGAGTCAGTTCTTACCCATAGTGACCCCCACTGGATTTCCGAGATGATAAATGTTTATGGAAGTAGATTGCCCTAATTTCCTTCCATGGAACGACTGGTAGACTTGAACCACCATCCTTCTGGTTAGTAGTCAAATGCCTATGCACTGCGCCACCAGAGTTCCTTAATTTAAAACAGTATAGCAGTTTGTTAAAGAAAGAGAATTTTTAATGCGGTCTAAGGCCATAAACCAGAAAGCCCAAGCCCATTGCCATTGAGTCAGTTCCAACTCACGGTGACCCTATGGGCAGAGTAGAGCTGTTTCCAAGGCTATAAATCTTTTCGTTTTGTTTTCAATTCAGTTTCTTTTTTATTGCATAGCATTTACGTACAGAGTTATGTCTTAAATTTTGCAAACAAGATTATTTATAACTTAAACTTTAAAATATATTTGTCATATACCCAGTGCAATCTAGCATACATTTAATATAATACTAACATGGGTAATAATTTAATATAATATTGTGTAGTATCCTTTTTTTTAAATTGTGATTTGGGTGAAATTTTACAGAGCAAATATCTTTTCCATTCAACAGTTCATTTGTGTTTTGTTTCCTGACATTGATTACAATCCCCACAGTGTAACAGCTCTCTTCCTGCTTCCTCCCTGTGGTTGTCCAAGGCTGTAAATCTTTACGGAAGCATACTGCCCCATCTTTCTCCCATGGAGTGGCTGGTGGGGTTGAACTGTCAGCCTTTTGCTTACCAGCCAGTGGCTTAACCACTACACCACCAGGGCTTCTTAGGGCTATAAAAGTAAGGATTAAAAAGCAGAAAACATAGTTTTTAAAGTTATGCTTCTTGTTGTTGTTGTTATGTGCCACCAAATCGGACCCGACTTATAGTGACCTCCCCTTGGGTTTCTGAGGCAGTATGACTACAGAAGTAGATTGCCCTATCTTCCTTCCGAGGGATGGTAGCCTTCTGGTTAGCAGTCAAGTGCCTTAGGCACTATGCTACCAGCTTAGTTGACCTGAAAAGAGGTGTAATAATGTTAGAATTATGAGATTTGCTTCTGGGAGGAGAGAGAAATGCCAAGGGAACCATCAGAATGTCTATAATCGGGGATGACACAAAGTATTTTAATCCACCTTCTGCAAAACCTATGAAAATTTAGGAGGGGAAATAAAACAGTGAAAACAAAAACTTGTCAAAGAATGTTTATGAAGAAGTGGTTCTCGTGATGAGATTTGTTGTTGTGGAAAGTTTTGTTAGAAAATATGTTGTAATATAATAATATGTTGTAATAAAAATAGGAACACTGTACACCCCATATTTAATCACAAATAAAGTTGCTATCCTTTTCCTAGGATATCTTTTAAAGTTTTCCTGCTTTGAAAACAAGCTAAAAGACCATTTTAGTGATTTGCTTGACAAGACAGAAGTTGGGGGCTAGATTCTAGTTTGTCCCTTTAACAAATGCCAAAGGCTGATGCCTTCCCACAGCCTGACTGATAGGACTTTTGTGGTCATCACCTCTCTGTTCTCCAGACTCACATCTGTGGTCTCCCCTGAGGTACAGACACTAATTTTTATGGATTCCAACATCCTTAGAGCTGAATATGGCTTCAGAGTTCTAGTTGATGCAGTATGTTGTTATATAACATCAAGCATGCATATCATGTCATGTACATATCATCATATCAATTCCTTAGGGACAAGGAGTTCACAGCCTGGTAAGCAAGATACAAGCTATGTATAAGCTACATTTAAGGTCTTATGAAAGATGCATTGATCTTACTGAGTTTAACATACATTCTCCACCTAGTTTTTCTGGTCTCATGGTTGGTCATATAAACTGCGGTTCTTTTTAACTCCACTATGGAGTTAAAAAGAAGGAGTTGGATGTGTGTGATTTAATTGCTGTAGTTGATGTCCCAGCAGGAGCTGGGGAAGTCTCTGTTTCCCTTTAGCCACTTAGCGTAGTGCCTAAGGCACTTGACTGCTAACCAGAAGGCTGGCGGTTCAAACCCACCTCAAAACTCCTCGGAAGGAAGATTGGGCAATCTACTTCTGTAGAGATACCACCTCAGAAACCCAAGGAGGGGTCGCTATGAGTTAGATCCAACTCGACAGCAGTGAGGTTTTTTTTTTTAATAATATAAAATTGATTCCATTGCAGATAGAGAGGAGGGAGAAGTGTGTGTGTGTGTGTGTGTGTGTGTGTGTGTGTGTGTGTTGTGTAGGTGGGGGAGTGGAGAGAAGTGGTTAGAGGGTGCTCAGTGATGCTGGGTCCCAAGGGCAGTGGCAGGTGAGAAAATCTTTTTTTTTTTCTCTCTCTCTAATTTTTATTCTAATTTGGGTGAAAGTTTACAGAGCAAACTCATTTTCTTTATAGCAATTCTTACACATTTTGTTTCATGGCATTGACTGCAATTCCACACAGTGTAACAGGTCTCTTCCAATCAGGGAAAATGCTTGATAGATTGTGCTTTAGGAATATTGACAAATAATTTGGGAATAGCGTAGAGAATGAACTTGACTAGGGTGCAGTTAGAAAAGGGAAAATATACACCTGTTGAAGTCATTTACAAATACTTATTCAAAACATGCTGAGTTGGATGGGCTAGATCTACGGATAAGACTTCACAGCTTACTCTCTGCCCTCAAGTAGAAAGTGATTCAGAAGCAGTGGTCCCCTAATTCCAGCACAGTAAGGTGAGGGTTCCTATAGAGTACTGGGGGAACCCATGGGAAGGCCCCTTGATTCTTTTTGGGGGTGACTGGTTGGGGAAGGGGAGGGTTAAGACAGGGAGACTCAAGGGAACCTAAGAGGTACCAGAGGACTGAAATCAGGTGGGCTGTAAGCATGGAGGCAAGATTGATAGAAGAGAGGTGCCCAGAAGGTTTTTAAAATCAAGTTTTACTGTATTTCGACGAAGACCTGAAGACCCAGAAGTTTAAGTTACCATTCAGCAATTACTACACAAGTTGTTTAGCAACATTAGTTTTGTTCTTTATAACGTGCGAGCATTCTTATTATTTCCCTTCTGTTTGTTCTGTTTCCATTGATCTAGTTGCCCTGCCCCCTTCCATTATCATTTTTGTCTTAAAGTAATTGTTGATTGTTTGGTCTCATAGGAGATTTTTGAAAAAGGAGCATAGTACTTACAGGTGATATGAATGATTTTGTGAGCCAATTTGTTATTTAACTACAAGGTGAACTTGGGTTAGGTTTTTTTTTTTTTTTTTTTTTAATACTGATTATGATTTTAGTGAAAGTTCACAGAGCAAATTTATTTTCCATACAGCAATTCATACACATACACATTTTGTTTCATGACATTGACTGAAATTCCTCCTGTATAACAGCTGTGTCCTTCTTTCCTGTGCATCCCTGAGCTGTCTCTCTGTGTAAACACTGCCCTTCTGTTCTCCCATGATTGATCGCTCTAAGGAGTGTATCTACTTGATGTAAATGTTCACCCAATATGCCTGTCTGTTGTTTGGCTGGAAGCCCTGGGAGTGAGTTTAGTTCCAGACCTGAAGGTTAACTAGGGGCCATAGTATCAGGGGTCTCACCAGGCTCTAATAGACCAATAAGCTGGGTCTTTTCTATGATTTTGAGTTTTCTTCCACATTTTTGTCCCTCTCTAGCCAGCATCTCTTGCATCAATCCCTTTCCAAGTGGTTGACATTGGTAGCCAGGCACCATCTAGTTCTTCTGATCTCATGGTCAGTCATATAGGCTGAGGTTTGCACGGTCCACTAGTCCCTTGGACTAATTGTTTTCATACATCTTTGTTTTTCTTCGTTCTTTGCTCTGGATGAGGAGAGATTCAGACTAGATGGCCGCTTACAAACTTTTAAGATCCCAGTCACTACTCACCAAAGTGGGATGCAGAACACTGTTTTTGTATAGTATATTATGCCAATTGACCTTGATGTCCCCTGTGACCATGGTTGAACTTGGGTTAGTTTTGGTTCAGGGTTTAGAGAATACCTCAGGACAATAGTCTAAGGGAGTACTCCAGTCTTAACCAGTCCAGCAGGTCTGGTTTTCGGCCCAGGAGGTTTAGAGGACCGAGTGAGATAGGGGGAAACAAGGATGACATCAAGATTTTATACACAGGAACAAGGGATGCCTAGATTGTGCTATTGCAGAAAATATGGAATCCAGGAAAATCATGACTTTGAGAAGTAGGGGAAATGGAAGGCGGTGAGTTTGATTTGAGAAGTACTAGATTTGAAGTGCTAGTGGGACACCAAGATCCCACAGGCATTGGGCGTATAGGATTGGAGCACAGAGAAAGGGGCAGGAGTGCTATAAAGACTTGGGCCTCTAGTGAGTCGTGGGTATTGGTGGAGTCAGTGGCAGAGGATAGCACTGGTATAAGAAGAGTCGAGGGCTGAGAGGCCCACTTGTAGGTGACTCAGAGGATCGGAATCAGAAAGGGAGGATCTATACCAACCCATCACTGCCTGCTCAGCTTTTAAATGTAAGTATTAAGGGAGAATAATCATTACGGCATGGGTCTCTAGAGGCGTTTTGTCAAATATAGTAGTTATTGGCCAAACATGTCTATTTAAATTTAAATAAATTAAGATGAAATAAACCTTAAAATTCAGTTCTTCTGTTGTACTAGTGAAGTGCTCGATAGCCACATGGCTTACCTTAATAGCACATCTGATTTTATTTTTTAGTCCAGGCCTCAAAAACCAAAAAAGCAAAACTCATTGCCATTGTGTCAATTCTGACTCATAGCAACCCCCAAGGCTATAAGTTTAACCCATCTTCCTTCTGTGGAGTGGGTGGTGAGTTTGAACCATTGACCTTCTGGTTAGCAGCGAGATACCTTATCCACTTTGCCACCTTGACTCAACCTAAATTGCAGTCTCATTTCCTGGTTTGTGGTATAGTCGAAAGCTGTTGGCTTTGAGGGTCAAGGGATAGGGATGTTGAAGTGCAGGAATGGTACATGACAGGAATCAAACCTGGTTGCTCTTCAGAACCACCTGGAGAGGGTCTGTCTGCTTGAGTGGGCTATTGGGAGAGAGAAGGGAAGGTAAGCATCTCATTGTTAGAGATTCTCTTAGGCCTGCTGTGTTAGATTAGGTGTTGCGTGAATCAGAATTGACTGAATGGGAATTGGTAAGATATTAATCAGTGCAGATTTTTAACTCATATAGAAGAGACTCCATTTCTTTAAAACGTAAAATAAAACATACACCCATAACAGTAGTTAAAAGAAAGAATAAATCCATACATGTTGTTGTTGTTATGTGCTGTCGAGTCAGACCCGACTCATAGCGACCCCTCCTTGGGTTTCCGTGACGGTATCACTGCAGAAGTAGATTGCCCAACCTTCCTTCCAAGGAGTGGCTGGTGGGTTTGAACCGCCAGCCTTCTGATTAGCAGTCAAGTGCCTTAGGCGACCAGAGCTCCTCTAAATCCATACATAGAGCAAAGAATATCAAATAGGTCAAAGTAAAAACAAGAGACTACAGACATGCAAAGATCTGAGTCATAGAAATTCAGCCATTCAACTGTAGGAGACGAGAGTTGATATTGAATAGAAGGAACATAGCAAAAAGCTTCCACCCTGTTCTACAGGGCTCTTGTTAGGCAAACATGTATGCTTTTAAAGGCAGCTAGATGTGTGTCATAAGGGTGAATGCTGTGTGGCAAGAAACCAGAACTAGAAAAACAGAACAAGAAATCTTGAAGAATTGCCATACCCTAAGAACATTGGCAAGGAAGTGCGGCCAGGAAAAAATCGGATTTGTGCCCAGGACTCTTACGTTGGGGGCTATCACATCACCTGAACCTAGGCGGGTGTCTAGAGGAAACTAAGTTACTAGCATGAACTTGGTATTGGCAGAGGCATGTGTGTAATACAACCCTATTGTCTCAACACAGTTGTTATTTCCCTGCTGAGTTCAGATTTCAGCAGCCTCTGTGAGAGTATTTGGGTCTCCTGTGGTGGGTGCTGACAAGTAGATCATTCCATGTGGAGGCCTTAAGGGTTACGGACTAAGGAAATACAAAGATTAGTTTTATTAGGTTCTGTCTTATCAAAAAATGAGGCGAATACTGGGAAACGTTCAGAAAAGATTGCAACAACTTGTTTTTGCTTCTTGTAGTGTTTTTTGTTTTGTTTTGTTCTTCTTTCCCCAGAACCATATAATCTTAGGAACCATAGGCATGCATTCTGGTTTTGATTAAATATTTGAGTACCCACAATGTGGTTGACCTCAAACAGACCCGGTAACAAGCTCCTTACAGTCCAATAGTGCAGAAATGGTAAATCAACAAACAAATCCTAAGTGCTGGAGTTTGAACTCGGCATGAAGTGCTATGAGAATGCATAAGAGGGATCCTTGCCCAGCTGTGTGATAGGGATGGGGATGGCCAGTCAGAGACTCCTAGGGGAATTGGCATAGAAGTCCTGGAAAATGTCCAGGTGTAGCAGACCAGGAGAAGAGACAGAGTACAGGAGACAGAGGGCCTTTTAGTTGAGGAACAGCATAGCCAGGCCTTGTTCTGGGCCCAGAACAAGTATGGGAAGTAGTACAGGAAGCATACCGTGGAGTAGGGATAGACACTGGAGGTGTTCATGGCAGGTTGTAGTGAGATGACTGGTTCTGATGTAGAGAATCCCTGCACTGGGCGTGAGAGTGGAAGGTTTATAGGCAAGAAGGCGAAGTAGGATATTGTAGTGGCCCAGAGGCAGAGGTGGTTCAGTGGTAGAATTCTCCCTTCTGTGTTGATTCCCAACCAGTGCCCCTAATGTGGAGCCACCACCTCTCTGGCAGTGGGGGCTGTTGTGTTGCTGTGATGCTGAATAGCTGGTAACAGAGCTTCCAGAGCAAGGTGCACTAGGAGGAGAAGCCTGGTGACACACTTGTGAAGACCCGGCGGTTAAAACCCTGTGGATCACAGCAGTCTGCCAGTTGCAGGACCAGGCAGTGTTTCAGTGCATTGTACAGGGGGTTGTGCGTGGAGCTCTCATGAGCTGGGGACTGACCTGATGACAGCTAACAGCAATGATGTGGCCCAGGTGAGAATTGATCGTGACCTGACCTGGGAAGGTAGGAAGGAAATGAATCTTTTCAGCAGATGTTTGTTATATTCCTGCTCAGTGTGGGACTCTGGAACACAGCCATGAAATAAGACCAAGTTCCTGCTCTCGTGGAAGTTACATTCTAGTGGTGGTGGGAGGAGACAGACAATAAACAAACAATGCAAATATGTCTTATGGCAGCTGGTAAAAAAAGAAAAATGCTGTGAAGAAAAATAAAATCAAGAAGGGAGATCAAACCAAACTCCACACTCACTGCAGTCAAGTCGATTTGACTCATAGCAACCCCTCCTTGGGTTTCCGAGGCAGTATCTCTACAGAAGTAGATTGCCCAATCTTCCTTCCAAGGAGTAGCTGATGGGTTTGAACCGCCAACTTTTTGGTTAGCAGTCAAATGCCTTAGGCGCTATCCCACCAGAGCTCCTAATCTTTATGGAAGTAGATTGCCCAGTCTTCCTTGATAGTGAGGAATAAAATGTGAGATCAGATAGGGTCATACGGGATTTGCACGTCATTAATTAATGTATCCTTTAAAAACTATATATATTGAGTACCTCCCACAGGTTCTAGACTCTGGGGAAAGCCGGGAATAAACCAGCAAAAACCCCTGACCCTATGGAACTTCCATTCTAATGGTAGAGACAGGATATCCACAATATAAATAAGTCAAAGACATAGATATTATATAGATGTTAGATATTGATAAGTGCTAAGGAAAAAAGTAAGGAAAAAGGGATAGAAATTGTTAGGGTTGTTGAAACGTCAGGAGGCCTGGAAGGGCCCTTTGAGAAGGTGGGTGTGGTAGCTAAGGATGTATGTCAGTTTGGCTAGGCCTGGTTGAGGGACCTCTGCTGGTGCAGTGCCTAAGGCATTTGACTGCTAAGCAGGAGGCTGGCAGTTCAAACCCACCAGCCACTCCTCGGAAGGAAGATTGGCCAATCTACTTCCGTACAGATACAGCCTTGGAAATCCAGGAGGGGTCGCTGTGGGTCCAGTGGAATTAACTGGACGGCAGTGAGTTTTGTTGTTGTTGTTGAGTGGCTGGGCAGCTGGATGTAGTTACTCCCCAGGATGAGATTGGTAATTAACTCCATGGTGGACTCTACTAGAGCCGCTGAGTAACTAACTGCTTTAGGGATGTGGGCTGCTTCCAATATATAAGAAGCAACTTTGAAGAAGGTCTTGAGCTGATGTCATGCTTAGACCCTGCCTGTAGCTGAGTCATTGTTCAGCAGCTTGTCACGTTGCCTTGCTGATCTTGGGACTCTTAATAGACTTAATGGCCTGACATGTGGTTTAGTAATACTGGGACTGTGCTTTTTCACTTGTCGACCTTGGGTTTGTCAGCCTCAGCGGCTAGCAGCTGCCTAAGTGAAGACATGCCGCTAGCTTCTGTGGGCTGGGAGGAAGAGCTGAAGCCCAAGGTCAGTGGGCTTTCACCCAGCCCCTAGAGCCTGGCACTTTGAACTTAGACTTCTAGCCTCCAAAACTGTAAGAGAATGAACTCCTGTTAGTTAAAGCCATCCCATTTGTGATATTTCTGTTAGAGCAGCACTAGGTAAAGGAGCTCTGGTAGCTTGGTGCCTAAGGCACTTGACTGCTAACCAGAAGGCTGGCAGTTCAAACCCACCAGCTACTCCTGGGAAGGAAGATGGGGCAATCTACTTCCATAGTGATACTGCCTCGGAAACCCAAGAAGGGGGTCGCTATGAGTCAGGTCCGACTCGACCGCACATAACAACAACAGCAGCAGGTAACCAAAACAGTGGAGTTTGAGTCAAGGCCTGCAGGAGTTGAAGGAAGCTTTTTAGGACATTGTGTGGATGTAGGAGGCATGTGCCTGTTGTGTCTGAGGGGCCCTAAGGAGGTTGTGTGCTTGATGGGGCGGGGAAGAAGTTGTCCGAGGAAATTATACAAGCCTCGTGGGGTTTGGATTTTCCTGGGTTTGATGAAAAGCTGTTGGAGAGCTTTGAGCAAAGGAATGACATGCTCTATCTAGTTTTACAGGGATCCTTCAGGCTGCTGAGTGGGGAGCACACTGAAGAAGGGACACCAGAGACTGACTAGAAGTTGATGATCTTAGTCTGGGGTGACGTGACAGTGACTCAGGTCAGCATGCTACTGGCACAGAACTGGCAAGTGGTTGACACTGGAGGAGAGCTGGCTGGATGTGCCAAGGGGCAGGTAGGAGCAGGAGCAAAAGAGGATAAATTCAGACGTTTCCCCTGGGCTTCTGGAAAGATGAGTTAGCCGTGTCCTAGTCAAGTAGGTCAAGATTGGATGTGTAGATGTTCAAGTGGAGACAGTGGGTAGGAAATTGGGTTTGAGATTGTAGTTTTCAGGGAAGAAGTCTGAGCTGGAACTTTTCACTGAGAGTTTGTAGTAAAGAGATTGTATTCAAAGCCATAGACTTTGACTGGATGTCTGAGGGCTTTAGCAGTCTGGAGCCCCAGAAAGGGCCTGCAAAGGGGACCTATAAGAGTGGCCAATGAGGTAGAAGGGAAACCAAGACGGCACTGTCCTGGAGGCCAAGTAAGGAAAGCACTGCAAGAGCAGGTTAGATGAGGAATAAGGATTTAGCATTGGAATTAACCAAGGTTGATCGGATGTCTGCCGGCCCCTTGCTGAAGGGGCTGAAAGTTTGTGCAAGAGTGATTGCAGTGACCCCATGGAGTAGGGAAGGAAGTAAGGACAACATGGTGAAAAGACATCAGGGTCAAGGGTTTGGCAGGCCTGGTGAGGGCTGGTGGGAATTGGGATCCTTAGGGGAATTGAGTAGGAGAGACAGGCGGATGAAGAATAGACAGCCCAGAGGGGTGGCTGTAAAATGGTAAATCTGACCAGACTTGGTATTGGATTGATATGGACAGTAAGTTATAAAGAGGAGTCAAGAATGACTGGAAGCTGTCAAGATTTGGGTACCTGGGTGTATGGTACTGAAATAAGTACTGTTGATATAAGCAACAAAAAGCCAAGGGCACTTTTTTTAAAAAAATTGGTGTGCAGAAGTAATGAATTGATAGAACATAGACTTACAGATTCTGCTCTCTGGGGTTGCTACGTGTTCATTTGTAGTCAGGAAAGTACTGATTCCTCTCCATCTGTGAAGTCTTTTCCCTCTTCTTGTCTCTATCAGCCAAAGGCTGGGAGTCTGGAATCATTGGAAGCAGATCTTGCCATTCGATTCCTGAGAGGGAGCTGGCTGGAATCTGAACACCATTTACACTGTCAGCCTCTGGCACAGTAAAGAGTTTCCTGATTCACCAGTTTGAAGAGGTTTTTAAAATCCCAAACATAGGCATTATAACTAAAGGGACTCTGCATTTGGCTTTCCCAGTCCCAGTTTATGCCTGTTGTTCCTGTGTATTTATAAACTCATCTCCCCTTTACTCTAACAGGGGCCCTGGTTTGGAAGATAGATTATTATGGCCATATTACTACTAACCACACTTAATATTGAACAGCTGAAAACATTTTTAGCTCTATAGGAGAAATATTTTGAAAAGTCTCATATATGTCTTCTCTTATTACAAAAGTAATAATATTCCTAGTAGGACACTTGGAAAATACAGCAAAGCATTTAAAAGATGATGCTTATTTATTAATTGGATGGGTTATGGGTTTGATCAGAAAACATAGTCATCCCCCCCCCGCCCCCCACAGGTACTAAGAATGCCTTTTCCTCTCAGTTTACCCTTTTGCCTGCTTTGAGCACTTGTATAATCCACTAAGCCAGAGACATGGAGGGTTTCCCTGCTCACCATGAACGTTTTGGGTATTTAATCAGCAATCGTTGAAGACATTGTCCCTGTATTTCAAATTATTGATGAAGGAGGGGCAGTTTAAACATGAAGTAGTTAATAAAGGAAGATGATTGTGAGAAACTTCATAAAGAAAAGAGATTAGATAAAGGTATGTAATAGAGAGAAAGAGGCGCCTGCTGCTAGCATAGGAAAGTGTACCAAGCAGTGGCCCAGAGGGGGTGTGGCTTGGGAGGAGCCGAGGTGGAGGAGGAGAAGGAGGAGGGCTGTTGGGGGTGTGGCCAGGATGTCGGAGCTTTAAAAGGTAGGGTAGAGGAGCCCACCGGAAGGAGACTCTGAGGACAGCGAAGGAGGTTCGAGGCCCAGTGGGGTTGTGGCCTGATGGGTGAGCTGAGTGGGCAGGAGGTGAGCTGTGCACAGGCCAGGGGATGCTCAGAGCCTGTGCAAGAATTCAGCTGAACCCTGCGAAAAGACAATGCTGGTCGTCGCCTTTTTTTTTTTTTTTTTGTCTTTACTCTGCCTCTTCCTCCTTTTCTTTCCCATCTCTTTCATTTTCTTAATTTTCTATTAGGAGAAGTGGCTTTGGCAGATATGGGTAAAGGCATCATTAATGGCAGCTTTGATTCCTCTTGGAGCTCTGGCGGTTCAGCGGTTAAAGCATTGGGCCACTAATCAGAGGGTCCGCATTTGGAACCAACCAGCTGCTCCATGGGAGAAAGATGAGGCAGTCTGCTTCCATAAAGATTTACAGCCTTAAAAACCCTATGGGACAGTTCTACTTCTGTGGGGTTGGTATGAGTCAGAATTGACTTGATGGCCGTGGGTTTGGTTTGGGTTTGATTCCTCTAAGCCACTGACTGTGATGGCAAATTTGTATACGTTTGTGAAAAGAAGGGAGAAGTTTGTTGTTTTTTTTTTTTGGGGGGGGGGTGCAGATAGTTTTATTTTAAAAACTAAGCAAAGAAGACTAGAACATACCCTCATTCTTATGACTTTATACTATTACGTGTTGTGGGGTTTCTTCTTGCACTTCCCTAAATAGAAAGTTTGGAGTTCTTAGAACTTAAAATCGAAAGTCTCAGTTGAATGGTGATAATTTTCTTGGAAAAGTTCTCTTTCTGTAAGAATAATTCTATCTTGGGATTGACACTGTGTAATTCTGAGAAAAGTTGGACCAAAAACCAAACGCACTGTTACCAAGTTGGTTCCAACTCATAGTGACCCGATAGGACAGAGTAGAAATGCCCCATAGGGTTTCCAAGGCTATATATTTTTATGGAAGCAGACTGCCTCATCTTTCTCCCACAGAGCAGCGGGTGGGTTTGAACTGCTGACTTTTTGGTTAGCAGCCCCTTGCTTTAACAACTACACTACCAGAGCTCCTGAGAATGGCTGGAGGGAGGACAGAGAGGACTTTTCTTGGCATGAGCTTGGAGAATTGATTTGATTCCCCTTTTTCTGTAAGAGAAGACTTTTAATCTACTGCATAGTGGCCATGATTTAGGGAAAGAGATACTCTGAACAGATGAAGTGAAGAAGAAGCCTTTTACGTTTTTTAAATGTACAATTTTGGGAAAAAAACAACATTTTAGAAAAGAAATATGCCAGTGTAGTCTTTGAAATAAGAACATCTGAAAGGTAGGATACAGATGAAAGTTGTTATGCATGGTAAGAAATTGTTTCCTTACCTCTTCTTTCTTTATAGTGTTTTTAGAGCTCTTAAAAACTAAACCTTTCTGCTTTGGTTTTGAGGTTTCAGATAGTTTTCTGCATTGCAGTTTATCTATAAGGAGTTTTGGTAATTTTAGATGAAATAAAAGATGTTGGTAATAGAAGATGCACATCTCATCTGGTAGTTAGGCGTAGAGCTGGGTACAAAAGGAGAGTGAAATAGCAGACTTGCTCCAGTCATTTACTATAGCAGGTTTACAGCATTTTGAAAAAAATTTGGATGCAGCATTTTGATACAAGCTGCTAGTTTATCAGCGTTTTGACTAATTATTCTTTCTTTTGTGTGAGGCTCATTGTTAGTTACCTTCGAGTTGATTCTGACTCCCGGTGACCCCGTGTGTGCAGAGTAGAACTACTCCATAGGGTTTTCAAGGCTGTGGCCTCTCAGAGGCTGGTCGCCAGGCCTGTCTTCCAAGGCACTTCTGGGTGGGTTCGAACCACCAACCTTCTGGTTAGTTGCTGAGCACTTAATCATTTGTATTACCTATAGTTATAGAATTTTGGTCTTTAAAAGGGCTTCTTTTCCATTCTGCTCTTTCTGATTTTTTTTTTTTTCTGTTCCAAACTATACCAGACAAGACAGGGCATGTAGGAGAAGTCCTTGACAGAGCTTCCTGTCTTCCTTTCCCCATACAGTTCACCATGAGTCCTGTTGACTCTGCTCTCATCCCTGTTGTCACTGCTTTTTTCGGATCATGATCATTTCTCACCTGGATCATGTGGTCTCCCTCCCTCCCAGCGTCACTTCTTTCCAACACCCATTGCCATTCCTGCCACTATCTCTAGCGTTTCTTGGACTTTTTACGATTTTCCCCCTTGGTTCTTTACGCATGTTGAACACCCTGCCTCTGAGTTCCTCATTCACTCCTACCCTCTGTTCACCTAAGTTAAGCAGGCAGGCTCCTGAGTTTTAATGGTTACATACAAGATATTTCAGATTGATTTCTTGACCATAATCTAATCTCATTATCCTGTTGGAGAAAAATCTGATTTTCCTGTTAGGAGGTGGAAAATACAGTACCAGAGGTTGCATGGCAATAGTTACCCTCCCCTTTTAAATTTTACATGTTTTAAAGCATTTGTATTTCTCTCCAGGCTTCAGGGTGTAAAAATGTGTTGGAGGGTGTAAAAATGTGTTGGAGTGAAATAGAAGTGGTGAGAAAATTGATGCTGTTTTCCTGTATCCTTTTTATAGTCCAGCTGTAGTGAGGTAGTGGCTAAGAGACATGGTTACTAACTGAACGGTCGGTGGTTCCAACCCACCAGCTGCTCTGCAGAAGAAAGAAAAGAAGGTCTGCTTCCAAAAAGAATTACGGCTTTCAGACCCAGTGGGGGTTGCTATATGTTGGAAGTGACTCAGTGGCAGTGAGTGTAGGTTTTTATTTTTTATGATTTTTATAGTCCATATATGTTTACTTTCTGTCTTTTTATTTGTATAATTTTATTTATGAGAAAAATGTGTTCGCTGCAGAAAGTATAGAACAGTGTAAAGTGAAAAGCTTTAGTTCATTTAAAATCCTATCAACCAGAAAAATATGTTACTATTTTGATGTATTTCTTAGCGAAATTTGAAACAAATAAATGGGTGTTTTTTACACATACACACACGCCTTTAGAAATCCCTTTGAGGGCACAAACAGTTTGCACTTGACTGGTAAAGGCTGGCAGTTCAAACCCACCCTGTAGCTCTGTAGACGAAAGGCCTGGGGATGTACTTCCATGAAGATTACCTCCAAGAAAACCCTACGCAGCGTTTCTTCTCTATAACACGTGGGTCACCATGAGTTGGAATTGATAGCACCTGCTTAGTTTTTTGGTTTTAACTTCATTTCGTATCTTGGCATATCTCACATCATTGAAAACATAAACATAACTTATAATTATAGCATAATGGCAAATCTTGAATTTAAATTTTCCAGTTTTCACTGGGAGCTTGGGTTTCTAGGTTTTTTTTTTTTTTTTTGCTGTAATAAATGATAGCCTTCTGTCTATTAACCTAATTGCAGTAGTTGATACTTTGCAGGCATGTGAGAGACTGCACCCCTGCAAATACTAGCTATTCAAAATTGCCAAATTGATAAAATTGTTATCTGACTGCTTGAGCTTTGAATTTTAGTGAAGTAAAAACTCCCCACCCCACCCCACCCCACCCCCCCTTTGGCCATTTGTAATTTGTCCTCTGAAGTATCTGTTTTTCCCACTGACCCTCTTGGTTCTCTGTTGAGCTATGCTGATCAAAGATACCAGGTCAGCTGTCTTTGGTAGGGCGCAGGATTGTTCGAAGTCACAATTGCATTGGATTGGAGGGAGACCCACTGTCCTCAGATCTGTGCCTGTCCTTGCTGATAGCCCCAGGGTTAGGGTGATATTTCATCTCATTCTGTCTATCAGTAACAGCTTTGTGTTGTGGGAAGACTGTGGGCTTAAGCTGGAAGTGTAACTCTCAGTTTACCCCCTAGTGGACCTGTGAGAGGAGCTCTGGTAGTGTAGTTAAAGCATTCGACTACTAACCAGAAGGTCAGTGGATCAAATGCACCAGCTGCTCCACGGGAGAAAGATGAGAGATTCTGCTTCTGTAAAGGTTTGCAGCTTTGGAGGCCCTATGGGACAGTTCTACTCTGTCCTGTAGAGTCACTGTGAAGTGGTATTGGGTTTGGTTTTTGGGTTATATATCTGTGAGACACCCTGTTGGTGGACTCAGCCTTGGAGCCTAAGCTTCCTTGTCTGGATTGGGATGTTTGAGAAATTAATGAGACCATGGACATCAATGTCGGTCATGTATACAGTAGGTAATAAATAAATGCTCAGTCCACTTCCCTCCCCTCTTCCATTTCCATTGTGTCTTCCTTAAGCCAGAGAGCAGTGATAACACTCAGGCGGGTAGGGATCTGTACCAGGGACTGATACCATCGACTGTTACACAAAATATGACCCATTTTGGGACACAATGTAATTTCTCTAAGAAACTCTTATCTGACTGTTCTGTTAGGCATCTTCAAGGGTCTCTACAAGTATATGAACCACAGGGGGTGGGAAGGACTGCCTTGGTGGTCATTATCTAGATATTTTAAAAGCCTCAACCAGAATCCTGGGGGGAAGTGGTTAAGAGCTCGAGGTCTGGGTGCAAATGTGATTTCTGAATTAGGTCAAGTGTCTGGGCATCGGTTTCCAAGTATAAAATGAAAGTAGCATCTACCTTGTTGTTGTTGTTGTTGTTATGTGCCGTCAAGTCAGACCTGACTCATAGCGACCCCTCCTTGGGTTTCCGAGGCAGTATCACTATATAAGTAGATTGCCCCATCTTCCTTTCAAGGGGTGGCTGGTGGGTTTGAACTGTCAGCCTTCTGGGTAGCAGTCAAGTGCTTTAGGCACTACACTACCAGAGCTCCCAGCATTTACCTTAGGGGTGTTGTAAGTATTACATTAAATAATATGTGTAAAGTTGTTAACATGGTACCTGGCACATCAGAGATGTGCAACAAATACCTGAATAAGAAGAAGCTAGTAAAATGGACCACTCTGGGTATTGTTCATGCAACTATTCAACTATAACCTTAGGGCGTGAGAAAAAAAGAGAAGAAATTAGTAAGTAGTTCAGTGGAAAGGTAAAAATGCTTAGGCAGGCTCTTTAAAAAAAAAAAAAAAATGTGATTTGGGTGAGCATTTACAGAGAAAATTCATTTTTCCGTACAGCAGTTCGTACACATTTCATTTCATGACACTGACTGCACTTCCCACAATGTAACCGCTGTCTTCCCACTTCCTCCTCGTAGGTACCTCTTCCATGTGTACCTTTCCCATGCATTCCTGCTCCCTGAGCTGTCTCCCTGTGCAAATACTGCCCCTTCTGTTCTCCCGGAGTTGATAGTTGTAAGGAGTGTATCTACCTGGTGTAAATGTTCATCTTATATACCTGTGTATTGTTTGGCTGGACAAGGCTGTTTCACCAAACTTTGGAAATCGCACTGAGGGGTGAAGATTTGTTTTGCCCCGTCCTGTCTCTTTTTTTTTTTTTTTTT
>NW_006922304.1:593070-606528 GCF_000298275.1 Orycteropus afer afer | reverse complement strand
GTTGAAGAGGGTCTGTGCAATCCTTCTGCCTAGTCCGCCATCTTGCCCCGCCTCCCCGTCCTGTCTCTTTAAGGATCATCCTTGTGGCTGTGTTCATAGAGGCCAGGAATGAACTGCCCACAGGGCTTGGAGATGAGGGTCAGGAAAAGGTTCCGACATTATTTATGGTTGTAAAACAAAGTATACTTCTCCCCATCATTGTGTGGGTATGTGTAGATGGGCTGGGACTTCACAGGCAGTTGTGTAACCTGCTTCATTTCGTTCAATGAGATGTCACTGACCTCTTTTCCAGTTAGTATAGATGGATTTGGCTCTTCCTTCTTAATAGCAGCCTGCTAGTTAGCCTAGTGGATTTCCCATAATTTAAATAACTAGTCTTAAGAACTAACAGATCTGTCCTGGAGAAAGTGCAGCCAGAATGCTCCTTGGAAGCAAGAATGGCCAGACTTCGTCTCACCTATTTTGGTCATGTTGTTAGAGGGACCATTCCCTGGAGAAGGATGTCATGCTTGGTAGGGTGGAGGGTCAACGAAAGAGGGGGAGGCCTTCAACGAGATGGATTGACACAGTGGCTGCGATGATGGGCTCAAGTATAGCAGGGATTGTGGGGCTGGCGCAGGATCGGGCAGTGTTTCGTTCTGCTGTACATGGGGTCGCTATGAGTCGGAAACGACTCGACGGCACTTAACAACAACAAACAACAACAACAACAGTCTTAAGGAGATGGTCTCAAGAGATGTTCTTATTTTAAAATGTCATTTATTTTAAAATTAGGCAATATATTCCTATGATTCAAGGTTTAATGAGTACAAAAGAAATTTTGTGAAAATGTGTGTATATACCTTGCTTTTTCTTGTGGCCACCTAGTTCTCACACACACACACACGAGAGCGCACGTGCGAGATAATTATTAATATGCAGCAAATACATGATCTGTTCCCTCTGACAAAAGAGTGTGTGTATGTGTGTAGCTTTGCTCTTGGCTTTTTCAGTGCTCTGGTGGCATAGTGCCTAAGGTATTTGACTGCTAACCAGAAGGCTGGCAGTTCAAATTCACCAGCCACTCCTCAGAAAGAAGACTGGTCAATCGATACTACCTCAGAAGCCCAAGGAGGGGTTGTTGCTGTGAGACAGAAATGACTCTATGGCAGTGAATTTTGTGTTTTTGTGTTTTTGTTTTGTTTTGTTTTGTGTTTTTAATGTACTATACATCATGGTCTTGGATGGTGGTTTGTGCATCTCATGTCAGTACAGAAAGAACACCCTCATTCTTTTTACAACCACACAGTGATCCATGGTATGGATGTGTACCATGCTTTTATTTCCTCTTGACAGACATCTGGACTATTTCTAATATTTTGTTAGTACATGTAGCGCTACCATGAATAACCTTGTACATGTATCATTTCACTCAGTTGAAGGATAAATTCCTTAGAGTGGGATTGTTGGGTCACAGGCTGTTTGCCTCGAGAGTTGGAATGCTACCAGAATTCCTCCCTTGAGGTGATTTCATCCCCATCAGCAGTGTATGAGTGCCTTTCTCCCGCACACCTGCCAGTGGACTGTGTGGTCAGATTGGGCTCTTGGCCAAGTTAGACCAGTTGCCCTTTGAGGAGATTCCATCTCACGGTGACCCCATGTGTGTCACAGTAGAACCTTGCACCACAGGACTTTCAGTGTCTGGGTTTTTGGAAGTAGATTGCCAGGCCCTTCTTCCAAGGTACCTCTGGGTGGGCTCGAACCTCCACCCTTTCTGTTAGTAGCTGAATGTGGTGCCCTCTCGCCAATTTGGTCAATTTAGTAGGTGAAGGAAGGTTTCTCATTGTTGTATTAATGTGCATCCTTATGAGTGAGCCTCTTTTCAAATGTTCAGGAGCCATTTGCATTTCCTTTGTTGTTTTCCTGTTGGGATGTTGACCTTGTCCTTAATTGGTTGGCAGTCTTTACATACCAGAGAATTTAGCTTGTTACCTATAATGTGTCATCCCCTGGAAAGAATGGAAGGCGATGGTACCCTTTTGAGAGTGTGCTGGAACCTACTGGGTGCCTTCAGGATCATTGTGGATTCAGATTGAGGATGGAGGTACATAGGGGCATCTCTGTGTAAATTCTTATTAGCATCACCGTGGGGAATTGGTGGTTCAGTGGTAGAATCCTCATGTTTTGTGGGAGACCTGGGTTCTGTTCGCAGTCAGTGCCCCACAGCCAGTACCTGTCTGTCAGTGGAGGCTTGTGTGTTGCAGTGATGCTCAACAAATTCCAACTGAGCTTCTAGACTAAGACCAGGATGAAAGGACTGGCCATCTGTTTCCAAAACTCAGCCAGTGAAAACCCTGTGGGTCACAACAGTTCAGTATGCAGTCAAACATGGGGGTGGCACAGGGCCAGGCAGGTCAGCGTTTCTCCCCATTGTGCATGTGGCTGCCATGCATTGGGGGCCTACTCCATGGCACCTAACAACAGCAGGTGCCACTTTGCAGGGAAGCTGTTTATTCTGCACAGTTTACGTACAAAGCATAAATACATGCTCCACAAACATTAGCTGTCACCATCATCATGGGATGCGTGAGGGAGCAGGAGTTTGCAGTGTGGAGCAGTGATGGGTGCGTCAGCCTCCCTCTCCCCACCCCCAGTGTGCAGCATTAAGAGCTAAGATTGGTGAGAGATGCAGCACATCTAGCTTCTCTGGATCTGTGCTGGGGAACACAGGCCACACCTGGAACCCTGAAGGTGCTTCTGATGGCTGCTGCCTCCAGAGACACTAGGAGAAGAAGGCTGAAGAAGTTAGGAAGCCCCCACCTAAGAAGACCAGGGTGGGGTGGGGCAGAAGAGGAAGGCTGGGCTGTCCAGGGTCTTCCAAGCTTTTTTCTACAGTGTCAATTCCTCCAGATGGCTTTGCTTGCTGGGGTGCTGCACATGACCTTGGGGGAGTGAGTGCCACAGGGGCCTGTCATACGTGAAGAGGCAGTGAAAAAAAACAAGATTAGAGGCTTTGCTGCGTCAGCTAACTTTGAGTAGCTACTGTTAAGTATCAGCTCCATCCTCCGTGGTATCATTATCTAAGATTGACAAGCGCTGGGAGTTTGCTGTAGCATGTGTAATCTGAAAACCAGTATTCTGCATTATACTCACTTGATTTATTTTTCATGGTAATTTTGAAATTGCAAAAAACATTGAAGGTAGGTGGGAGATTTTTATTCATTAAAAAGCAGTTTGAGTTAAAGTCTGGAAACAGTAATCTTGATATCTTTATTCTTTTTCTGAAATACATTTTAATTGACTGCCAGAGGAAATAATCTTTTGTCATTGGAGGGGGCAAAGAAGTGGGTGTTAACTTTTTTATTGAAAGAATAGAATGCAGTTACATAATTTGGGGAAATTTATTACTACTCTGAAAGCATCTTAGTATAAAAAGATTCACTCAGCTGCCAGTCAGACTCATGGCAGTCGTAGGTGTGTTACGCCATATCTTAAATACATGATAAATTGAGTTTTGGATCCTATAATCCGAGACCAGGAGTTGAGGTGGCACAGTGGTTAAAGCATTAGGCTGCTACCCAAAAGGTTGGCAGATTGAGCCTTCTAGCCACTCTGCAGGAGAACGATGAGGCAGTCCGCTTTCGTAAAGATTTACAGTCTTAGAAACCATGTGGGACTGTTCTGCTCTGCCCTACAGGGTTGTTGCTATGAGTCAGACTCAACTCAGTAGTGGTGGGTTTGGTTTTATAGATGCCTGTAACCTCTGCCTTACAAATGTCAGTAAGCAGGTGCTTTATTATAACTTCGTTGAGTTACATGTGTTTCCTCTGTCAAAAGGAGCCTTGGTAGTGAAGCACTTAGTGGAGCTTGGCTGCCAACCAATAGGTTGGCACTTTGAACCCATGGCTAGTCTGCAGTAGGAAGATGTACAATCAGCTTCCGTAAATCGCCTTGGGAAACTTCTGGGCAGTTCTGCCCCGTCCTTTCGGGTGTAGAGGCATATGAATCGGAATGAACTCCACAGCAGTGGGTTGGGTTGGGTTGGGTTTGAATTCCACTGTCAGTTTAAACTGGCATTGTTGTAGTCTTGACATTCTATATAATGCTTTTAGGCTGTCATTCATGTCACTCCTGCCTCCTACACATTTGACTATCTCAAGATTGTTGTTGTTGTTATGTGCCCTCGAGTCAGCCCTGACTCATAGCAACCCCTCCTTGGGTTTCCGAGGCAGTATCACTACAGAAGTAGGATTGCCCAACCTTCCTTCCGAGGAGTGGCTGGTGGGTTTGAACCGCCAGCCTTCTGGTTAGCAGTCAAGTGCCTTAGGCACTATGCTACCAGAGCTCCTAAGATTATGCTTTAGAAACAAATATGTAAGTATGTGTGTATGTGTCTGTCTGTCTATCTGAGCAATAGACACCCTTGCCCACTCCACCATGAAAGAGCTCTATGTGTTAGAGATGGTCAATAGATAATGCACATTTAGGCAGAGAAAACAAAGCCTGCTTTTATGGGTGGTTAAATTATTATATAATGATAGTTCAGGATAAAAAAATTTAAAGCCACAAATTTGGTTTCAAATAGTTTTGGAGGTAGAGAAAGGACATCTTGTTCCCAAAGTGTTTATAAATAATCTGCTGATAGTTTCATAAAATCTTGATCAATTTCCTGAGGTGAATGTTGCCCAGATTCCCCTCTGTTATCTGTGATGCTATTAATAGCACAGAAGGACCCAAAAGTGTAGAAAGCTTTCCAAGACATGTTTTGTTTTCCCTGTTAAACTAATAGTTAGAGGTTCAAAAATGTGAAGCTTTGATACTATCAGCAGTACCTTTTATCCTTTTCTTAAAAACAAAAACCTCAATGCCTTTCCTGAAGGAGAGATTTTAACATTTGGATTTTAAAATTAAATTTCATATTTTTGTAAAAAGTAGACCAATAAATAACTAACTTAATAACTAAAGGGAAAATATTAGTGAAATAGACTAGTCTTTTGAACAGCCCTCTTCATTTTTCGGTGGCATTTGGGCAGTTCCTGCACGTAACACATTAGTGACCTGCACATCAGATCAGAGCAGTCCCTGTGGAACCCCCTGCCTCGTAGGGCCTGGCTTCTCTCTGGTGTTGAGTACTCCTGTTGCTTCAGTAAAATCTTGTTTCATTCCCCCCCAGTCTCCAGAACTTCTTGTCTTCTAAATGTGTTTCCTCCCAAGTGGCAGGAAAGAGGCAGGGATCTATGTAAGGGGAGGAGGGGGAGGGTGGAGAGGTTTGGAACAGCTAAAAGAGACAAAGTTGTCTGTCAGTTTGTCCTACTGTGGTGGTGTGTTGCTGTGAGGCTTGAGGCTGTGCCACCGGTGTCTCAAACCCAGCAAGGTTGCACATGGTCCACAGGTTTCAACAGCTTACAGACTGAGACAGACTAGGAAGGAGGAGGCGGCTATCCTCTTCTCAAAAAATTGGCCAGGGAAAGCCTTATGAATAGCGGAGAAGTACTGTCTGATACATTACTGTGCAACTTTATGAATAGCCCAGAAACATTGTCCGATACAGTCCAGGACGATAAGCCACTTAGGTCGGAAGGCTCTCAAAATAGGACCAGGAAAGAGCTGCATCATCAGAGTAGAACCAGTCTTAATGATATGGATACGGTAAAGCTTTTGAGACCTCCATTTGCTGACGTGGCACAACTCAAATTGAGGAGAAACAGCTGCAAACATCTATTAATAATTGGAATATGGCGTGTACAAAGCATGAATCTAGGAAAATTGGAAGTTGTCAGAAATGAAATGGAGCGCATGAAGATTGGTATCGTAGGCATTGTTGTTGTTGTTATGTGCCGTTGAGTCAGACCCAACTCATAGCGACCCCTCCTTGGATTTCCAAGGCAGTATCAGTACAGAAGTGGATTGCCCAACCTTCCTTCCGAGGAGTGGCTGGTAGATTTGACTTCTAGCCCTCTGGTTAGCAGTCAAGTGCCTTAGGCACTACACTACCAGGGCTCCTTATTGTAGGCATTAGTGAGCTGAAATGGACTGATTTTGGCCATTTTGAATCAGACCACAATGTGGTCTACTATGCTGGGAATGACCATCTGAAGAGGAATGGTGTGGCATCCATCATCACAAAGGATGTTTCAAGATCTGTCCTGAAGTACAATGCTATCAGTGATAGGATAATGTCCATACACCAGTTAATATAATATGACTATTATTCAAATTTATACACCAACTACCAAAGCCAAAGATGAGGAAATTGAAGATTTTTATCAGCTTCTGCAGTCTGAAATTGACCAAATATGCAATCAGGGTGTGTTAATTATCGCTGGTGACTGGAATGCAAAAGTTGGAAACAAAGAAGAATCACCAGAGTTGGAAAATTTGGCCTTGGTGACAGAAATAACACTGGAGACCGCATGATAGAATTTTGCAAGACCAATGACTTATTCATTGCAAATACCTTTTTTCAACAACACAAACAATGGCTATACACATGGACTTCACCAGGTGGAATACATAGGAATCAGATCGCCTACATCTGTGGCAAGAGGTGATGGAAAAGCTCAGTATCTTCAGCCAAAACCAGGCCAGGAGCTGATTGTGGAACAGACCATCAACTGCTCATATGCAAGTTCAACTTGAAGTTAAAGACAATTAAAACAAGTCCACAAGAGCCAAAATATGTTCTTGAATATATCCTTCCTGAATCTAGAGATCTAAAGAATAGATTTCATGCATTGAACGCCAGTGACTGAAAACCAGAAGAATTGTGGGATGACATCAAGAACATCATCCGTAAAGAAAGCAAGAGGTCATTAAAAAGAGGAGAGAAGAAGAGAACACACAGAAGAGACACTGAAACTTGCCCTTGGGCAAAGAGTAGCTAAAGCCAGTGGAAGAAATGACAAGATAAAAGAGCTGAATAGAAGATTTCAAAGAGCACCTTGAGCAGACAAAGCCAATTACTATAATGAAATGTGCAAAGACTTGGAGTTAGAAAACCAAAAGGGAAGAACACATTAGGCATTTCTCAAGCTGAAAGAACTGAGGAAAAATTTAAGCCTCGAGTTGCAATATTGAAAGATTCTATGGGTAAAATATTGAATGATGCAGGAAACCTCAAAAGAAGATGGAAGGAACACAGAGTCACTGTACCAAAAAGAATTGGTTGATCTTCATCCATTTCAGGAGGTGCAATATGATCAAGAACCAGTGATACTGAAGGAAAAAGTTGAAGCTGCACTGAAGGAATTGGTGAAGAACAAGGCTCCAGGAATTGACAAGATACCCAGTGAGATGTTTCAACAAACAGATGGCCCACTGGAGGCACTCACTCGGTTATACCAAGAGAGTTGGAAGACAGCTACCTGGCCAACTGACTGGAAGAGATCCATATTTATACCCATTCCAAAGAAAGGTGATCCCACAGAATGTGGAAATTATTGAACAATATCATTAATATCACTCGCAAGTAACATCTTCCTGAAGGTAATTAAAAAATGGTTACAGCAGTGTATTGACAGAGAACTTCCAGAGGTGGAAGCTGGATTCAGAAGAGGATGTGGAACAAGGGATATCATATCTGCTGTCAGATGGATCCTGGCTCAAAGCAAAGAATATCAGAAAGATGTTTACTTGTGTTTTATTGACTATGCAAAAGCATTTGATTGTGTAGATCCACAAATTGTGGATGACATTGAGAATAATGGGAATTCCAGAACACTTGATTGTGCTCATGAGGAACCTGTACATTGACTAGGAGGCGGCTGTTCGAACAAAACAAAGGGACACTGCATGGTTTCAAATCAAGAAGGGAGTGCATCAGGGTTGTATCCTTTCCCCATACTTATTCAATCTGTATGTTGAGAAAATAATCCGAGAAGCTGGACTATATGAAGAAGAATGTGGCATCAAGTTTGGAGGAACAATCATTAACAGTGTGTGATATGCTGATGACACATCTTTGCTTGCTGAAAGTGAGGATGACTTGAGGCACTTACTGATGAAGATTGAAGAATAAAGTGTGCAGTATGGATTGCATCTCAATATAAAGAAAACAAAAATCCTCACAACTGGACCAATAAGCAGCATCACGATTAATGGAGAAAAGATTGAGGTTGTCAAAGAATTCATGTTGCTTGGTTCTGCTTTCCCAGGCTAGCTTCCTTTATGGGATGGTTGCTATGGAAAGACACATTTGAATTGACTTACAAACATCCACTGTATCTATTTATCACCCCTGGCCCTGCCTACACCAGTCTCCTCATCTTTGATACTGGCACCTCCACCCACCTAGCTGCCTAGGTGAGGAAACTAGACTTTGGTGTCTGTTGTACTATGAATGGTGTCTCCCCTGCACCCACCCACAGGGTTGCACAGCACTTTCATACAGTCCCCAGGTGCTGTTAAGTCCACATTCTTGCTCTCTATTGAACCAGACTGCTTTTCCCAGACCAGTGTTCAGACCTTGGCTCCAGCCACTGTCCCTGTTGCCTGGTAGTGGCCTCCTAAAGGGTCTTCCTGCCTTTGCCCCATCATCCCCTTTCCTGCACCCACCGGTCCATTTTCCCCACTACAGCCAGAGTGATTGACCAGGGCACACAGCTGGTGGCGGCACTCTGGTGCTCGGAACCCCTCCGTGGCTCCCTATTGAGTCGGAGTTTCCTATTGTGGTGTGTGCTCTGAAGGGAGGCAGGCGCGGCTGCACCCTCATTGCCTGGGACACAGCAGCTGCTCAGCCAGGATTGGTTGACTGAACATGTGAGCCTTCCACGTTGGGGAGTACCCACGTTTATAGTACTATTTATTTAATTGTGTGTGTTGTGTGATAAGTCTGGAGAAGTGGAAGTTGTTAACTCTTGCCAAAGTCTGCCGTCCTTGGTGCCATGTGGACAGATTTGGTTTGATCAGTGGGCAGGGGTGAATGCAGGTGAAGGTTGGTTTTAGCAGCATGGGACCTTAAATCAGGTGTAGGCTTCTGTGATGTCTTAGTAACTCACCTTGGTTGTCCTCAGAGCATTCACCCGTTCCGTGCTTCTCTTTTCAGTGGTCTGAGTACTACTGTAACATTGGAGTGTGGTTCTAAAACTTTGCTGATTTATTAGGTGAAAAGGACAGTTTTTGGATCTTAGGAGAATTACAGAAGACTTTTTGGGGAAAAAATGTTTCTATACCCAGAGTAGTATATGTTGAGAGAGTCTCAAAGTGGAATGCTTCCTTTCAGGTGGTGATAAATGGAGGTGCCACGTCCAGCGGTGAACAGGACAATGAAGACACTGAGCTCATGGCAATCTACACTACGGAAAATGGCATCGCAGAAAAGGTACCCCTTCCTATCGCTGCCCTTCCCGCTACCCAGTGCTGCTGCCCTAGAGCCTGTACCCTGTTCCAGGGCACAGACTTCCTTCATTTGGGGTTTTGTCTCTATACTCCTGAGTGGGTGTGTGTCTGTGAGGGTATCTTCTCTTTATCATGGACGTTGAAGGAATGATGAGTAGAAGTTCCTGGTTTTTAATTAAGGCGCTCTGGTGGCATGGTGCCTAAGGCATCTGACTGCTAACCAGAAGGCTGGCAGTTCAAACCCATCAGTTACTCCATGGAAGGAAGATGGGGAAGTCTACTTCTGTGAAGATTTACCACCTTGAAACCCAAAGGGGGTTGCGGTGAGTCGGAATTGACTTGATGGCAGTGAGTTTGGTTTGTGTTTTTGAGTTTTCAATTGCCTCAGTGGAAAACTGAGGAAGGGGAAAAGGGAAAACCATATCGGTAGAATTGTCTTATCTAGATATTGCCGGGGTCCCAGAGGGGATTGGGTAAGAGCTTCCAGTCTGTTTACCCAAAAGCAAAGATGAGAAGGCAAGGAGGGAAAGGGCAGCTAGATCAATGGAAACAGAACAAGCAGAATGGAAATAATGAGAATGCTGACACATTGTGAAAATTGTAACAATGTCATAGAACAACTAGTATAAAAATTGTTAAATGGGAACCTAATTCATTGTGTAAATTTTCACCTCAAAACCAATAAAATATTTAAAAAAAAAAAAAAAACACACCAACAAACTTGAGGTCTAAAGTGAGATCTGGGTATAGATTTCAGATCCTGAGGGAGTTACTTAAAGCTCTGAGGGCATCAGTTTCCTCATTTGTAAAATGGGAATAAAAATAGCAGCATCTGTCTCAGGGTCCTTTTAAGGATTAAATGCAAAAACATGTAAAAGCTACTAGCACTGTGCCTGTTACATATAGATGGGCAGTAGATAAACGAAACCAGTAAGTAGTTTGTTTAGATTGTGGAAGTGCTTGGACAAGGCTCTTTGACCAAAGCAGTGGAAATCACACACTGAGGTGGGAGAGAATTTTGTCACCTATTCTACCTTCTTGAAGGGTCAGTCTCTGTGGCTGTATTTGTTAAGGCAGTGAGTGCTCAAAAGGGTCTGTATGCCTTTTTTTCTTCTCTTTGGTTGTGCCATGGTGCCCGGCATATGGGGAGAGTTTGTAATAGACGTTTCCAGATTGTACTGCAACCCTAAGACTCCTCAATTTCATTTGAGTTTTATTTGATAAATCATTAAAATGTACATCTACTGTGGAGGCTTACTAATTTGAACAACTTACACAGTGAAACCTGTGACAAAAGCTGGAACTCGATGGAATCCTTTTCTCTCTGGGTCTCGTAAGTTTTCCGCCTTTGACTGGGTGCAGTCTCACCACTTTTCTATTACCCACTCATTTTAGTGGAAAATATTTGCATTTTCCTTCCCTGACAGGTTTCTGCCTTAGACAGGTTCCAGCTTTCACAGATTTTACTGAATAATGAGACATTTTATTCTAGAAGTGTCTGGTGTAATCAGTAAAATGATAAAGACCAAAGAGAATATATTGAAGTTTCCAAATAATAATCAATCAAAGTTATATGTTTTTGAGTTTGCTGTTTTTCCTTTTTGGTGGTGGCAGGTTTTTGTTACTCCGAAGGACAATTCCAGGCAGGGAGATGGAAATTTTATTTTTGGCTGTCTTCACCAGTATCACTACTTTTTTTTTGCTGCTGCTGCTGGACTCTGGTAGAAATTTTGAGTAGGCTAATTAGAGTAGACTCCACCAAGATAGTGACACTCACGCAGTGTTAGATTCCAAGCTGCTCTGCAGAGCACGGAGGCTCAGACCACAGTGGGCTGGTGTGTGGGCTGTTGATGTTGCCTGCCGTTTGCACATGATCCTCACACTGTCTCACCCCAGTATTCAGGCAGCTGGCCCCCGCTTGGCCTGAGTCTCAAAATTCTGAAGTCACATTTTATAGTACAGCTCCTCTCCACAGACTTTATTGGCACCACACTCGATCCTCAGCTACTGAGCTTTTAATCTCAGGGTTACCAGAATGTCCAGGATACTGACTTTCTGCTCTGTTGCCTGGGAAACGACAGTCTTTTTTGAATTGATAATGAGCATTAACACTTTGGGACTTTTTTTGGCTGTACCTTTTACTGATAGTGATGTGTTTGCAGGAAAAGGTAATCTAGCACATTTATGCTAGTACTTTTATACTAGGCATGTATTTTTGAGTGAAAAAGTGTCTCTTTGTCTTAACATTAATTCATTTGCATTTCCTCAAATATTAATGAGGTAAAATATCTTCATATTTTCCTGGCCATTTTTCTTGCTCTATGAAGTGATGTATACAGTGAGGAGGAGCTTCTGTGTGTTGAGTGGTGGCCACAGACCAGACCCTGGGCGGAATTCTTTATGTACTCACTGTCACGTTTAATCCTCACAACAACCCTATTAGAAAATTGCTGTCACCACCCCTATTTTAAAAATGAGAAAAAGTGTATTTTTTCAGTCCTATCCTGTCTTGAATTTATGCAACAAAATCTTAGCACTCGAAGAGGCTGCCCTTTGAGATCACCCTTTTCAGATGGCATTGAAAGGCTCTTTGCCTCAGCACCTGACTGTGAAATAAGAATGGGGCATTCAAGGGGAGACAAGGCCGGGGCCTAGAAATACTGCCCTGGTAATGTTCTCCCTACTCATGTTCTTTTCCTAATTACAGTAAGCTGTGCATGTTTTTGAACTTGTAACATATTCATTTTATTAAAAAATTGCCTTTCCTGGGGTCTCTTGATACTCTTGAACCCCCATATGGTAAACTCTGCCTGTGACAGTAAGCCAGTTTCATTGTGGGAATCCCATAGCATGATACAGCCCTAGGGGTCAGCCTGCTTGTGTTCAGGTCCTGGGCAAGTCACTCAACGTCAGAGAGCCCCCAACTCTTCATCTGTAAAATGGACTCATGACATCATATCCCAGGAGAAATGGAGAATGTAAAATAGCATGGTGCTGGAATTATAAACGTGAAACTCGTTTTATTAACAAGTGTATTATGTATGTATAATCTCACTGCAATTGAAAAAGAAAGGAAAGAGGGCATGCAGTTCTTAGGAAGTAGAGGAAGCCATAATGTGAAAATAGTGGTTTAGAAACTAGTTAAAGGAGTCTCCGTGTGAAGATCCCATGTAGTTTATCATCAGTCTTTTGCTGCCTAGTGTTTCAACTGCATAATTCATAGTTATCACAAGGTTTGTTGAACAAAAGATAAAATAAATTTTCATGATTTTGAGGTTTATGTTTTAATTTAAAGACCCTCCCTTTTTTTTTTTCCTCACCTTTCAGTGGCCTTTCATTGAAGGTACTAACTATTCTTGAAAAATAAGGGTCTTTTGAACATATTTGCTTAATAGTAAATGGTCCAAAAGTACAGAAAGAAAAAGCTCAAAATGTGGCCCCTGCATTCTCACCGGGTTGTCTCCAGCGGCTGGCAGTCTGGTGTGTGTCTTTTACACACTTCCCATGTGTGCACACATACATGCCTGTGTCTACCCGTGATACTGCAGTTGTTTGTGTACATGCAGAAAGTACCCTATGCATAATGCATGTCTCACCAAATCAAGAAATATTTTTGAGATTCTTTTTATTTAAAAAAATTAAATTTATTTTACTTAATTTCTTAGATGGATGATATATTCTCATGGTTTTAAAAAATCAAAACATATGGAATGGTCCATAGTTAAGTGTCTCCGATCCAGCCAGTCCTAACTTACCCCATTAAAAAAAAGAAGGAAGGAAAAAAAAGTAGTTACTGTTACTTGTTTCCACGCTAGTCTGTCAGTTTGTGGGACTGTGTTGGCTTGTGTGGTGCTGTGTTAATTGGTTTGTCAGATTTCTTTCCACTGATTGGGTTTCTTTCCACTGATTGGGCGCATACAGCAAGTTTGAACATACATTCTCCCTTCTCTTCTCCCTCCTTTCCACAGATTATACACACTGCTCTGCATCTTCATTTTTTTCAGTTACTGAATGTATCTTGAAATCTTTCCCCATAACTACATAAAGAGATTGCTTATTAATATTTCTGTAAAGCAGCAGTGGGGCCCATTGTATGGATGCATCACAGTTAATTTAGCCAGTATCCCACTGATGGGCTTTTTT
>NW_006922304.1:589656-592970 GCF_000298275.1 Orycteropus afer afer | reverse complement strand
GGCACCATTTTTGCTTTTATCAGTGCTACAGTGAGTGACCTTATATATAGGCCCTTTTCCACATACACATAATTATAAATCTCTAGAAATAGAATTGCTGGAGGAAATGGTGGATGCATTTGTGATTTATATGTTGTTCTTGTTAGATGCCATTGAGTCGATTCTGCCTTACAGTGACCCTGTGGACAACAAAATGAAATACTGCCCACTCCTACACCATCCTCACAGTCATTGCTGTGTTTGAGCCCTTGTTGTAGGCACTGTGTTAATACATCTTATTGAGGGTCTTCTTCTTGATAACATCTCCAAAGCCATCCTTGCTTCTAATGAGCTCTCTGGCTGAACTTCTTCCAAGTCAGATTTGTTTGTTCTTCTGACAGTCCATGGTATATTCATTTTTCTTTGCCAACACCATAATTCAAATATATCAGTTCTTCTTTGGTCTTCCTTATTCATTGTCCAGCTTTCACATGCATACGAGGCAGTTTATGTAGATAATATCAAATTGCCCTCCATTTGGTTGTATCAGTTTGTTCTCCAACTTAGAGGTGTAAGTGTACCTGTTTCTCTATATCTGTGCAGAAACTGTGTTATCAAACTCTAGGAGTTTTGCTAATGTATTACGTGAACAATGTTATCACAATACAGTTTTTTAAAATGTTTGTATTTTTTATTATGAAATAACTTCAGGCTTAAAAGATCCAAAAATAGTATAAAGAGTTCCCAAAGATCCAAAAATTATAAAAATATACATTAGCAGTATAAAAGGAGATGTAGCAGATACCCAAGAGAGTATTACATGCAACTTTGTGATGATCAGTTTGAAACTCTACAGCAAGAGTTGGCGGACTACAAATTACAAGCCAAGCCTGGCCCTCTGTGTGTTTTTGGAAGTAAAGTTTTATTGGAACACAACCATGCTGCTTTGTTTGCATATTGTCTATGGCTGTTTTCATGACACTATGGCAGAGTTGAGTACCTGGGACAGAACCGTATGGCTTGAAAAGCCTAAAACATTTATTACCATATGTTGTTGTTGTTGTTGTTATGTGCCGTCGAGTCGGACCTGACTCATAGCGACCCCTCCTTGGGTTTCCGAGGCAGTATCACTATGGAAGTAGATTGCCCCATCTTCCTTCCGAGGAGTGGCTGGTGGATTTGAACCGCCAGCCTTCTGGTTAGCAGTCAAGTGCCTTAGCCACTATGCTACCAGAGCTCCCTATTAATATGGTATTATATTACCATATAGCTCTTTACAAAAATTTGCCGATTTCTAAAGAAAGTGAAAATTGGTCCCAGCAGTGCTAGACTAGATAAACAACCATAGAAATGATTGGAGATGTTATTAAAGATTATAAGAAGTCTCCAAGCAGAGAGCTGATCTTTGAGTTCACTTTAATCTTTGCAGGGCAGGTATTATACTTGTTCTTTAGATTATGTCATACCATCAATTAAGATGGAGAACTGTTTTTTAAATGACATTATAAAACTATTAATGCAGTCCTCTTTTAAAGGAATCTTGATGTTGTAGGTTTTTGCATTTTTTTACACTGGAAAATGGCTCATATTTATGCAGTGATAACTGAGTGTGGTACCAACCACAGTGCAGTGATCATACCTGCATCCCTTCCATCTTAAGGATGGGCAATACAGCATTTGCCTGAAAGACTTGATTGATCCCCTGACCACACGACTACTTCTCTGTAATTTTAATGCTACATGTGGGCATTTGTTATAATTCTAGTTGTGTGTACACACGTGTTATGGATGTGTGTGTGCATATGGGTACAATGTGTGTATGTATGCACACCTTAATCTCAGCCAGTCCAGGCTGACAGAAGATAGATGCGAAGTGTTTTCATTTCTGTTCATGTGCTTTATAGTTGAAACTTGCTGTGTTAACAGTGTTGGGATATCATAATACTGCTTTACAATGTTACTGTAATTGTAGTATTACTGTACTTTGTTTTCAGATTTTCTCTCTAAGTGGAAACACTTCTGAACTTTGAAATAATGTGATGATGTTGAATTATTCTCTGTATAAAAACCCACTGCCATCGCGTCAATTCTGACTCATAGCAAGCCCTGTTGGGTTTCTAAGGTGGTAAATCTTTTGGGAGTAGATTGCCCCATCTTCCTTCCATGGAGCAGCTGGTGGGTTTGAACCTCCAACTTTCTGGTTCACAGTCACATGACTGGCACTGTACAACCAGAGCTCCTTATTCTTTGTACAGACAAACAAACAAAAAAACCAGACCCACTGCCATCGAGTCAGTTGTGTCTCATAGCCACCCCATTGGCTTTCCGAGGTGGTAAATCTATACGGAAGTAGATTGTCCCACTTTCCTTTTGTGTAGTGGCTGGTGGGTTTGAACCATCAGCTTTCTGGTTAGCAGTCAAATGCCTTAGGCATTGAGCCACCAGAGCTCCTTATCCTTTGTATGTGTGTATATATATATAAAAACTAAAAACTAAACTCACTCTGTTGAGTCAATTCCGACTCACAGTGACCCCCCTTTGGGTTTCTGAGGTGCTAAATCCTTACAGAAGTAGATTGCTCAGTTTTCCTTCTGTGGAGTGACTGGTTGGTTTGAACCACCAACCTTCTCCTTAGCAGTTAAATGCCTTAGGCACTATACCACCAGAGCTCCTTATCCTTTGTATAGGGAGCCTAATATCCATAGTTGCATGTCAGCAAAGCAGGCACCAATATACCATATTCCTCACTCACATACATACATTCTCTGTTTCTACCAACATATTTTTGAGAGACACATGTGATCCTTTTTAACTCATTCAACACTGCAAATCTGTGAATATCCATTGTTTGAATGGAAGCAGAGTTCTCTCTGAAAGGTCACATTCAGTCCACATTGGGATTAGATCAAATACTCAGCTTACATCAGACATTTACCTTTAGACTAAGGTGAGAGCTGAATTGCGTCACTTTGTTTAAAACTATTTGGCCTCAAATCCCAGTTCCATACATTGAAAATTGAGTGACAGACATATAGAGTCAGCGACTTTCTGTGGACCCACGTCCATCAGGTGAGAAGGCACAGATTGAACTTGTTATGGTTAAGGGTCAGGATATCATCATCTTTATTGGTTTTCTGGAATATCTTTTCATATTGTTTCCTGTTAGAAAAAAAAAGGGGGGGTGGGTGGGACCAAATTTGCAGGTCTGATAGAGCCTGGTGGAACCACTGAGACTATGGTCCCTAACTGCCCTTCAGGTCTGGAATTGAACCCACACCTGTGGTTTCCAGCCAAACAAAAGACAGGCATATGAGTTGAACATTTACCTCAAGTAG
>NW_006922304.1:523817-589532 GCF_000298275.1 Orycteropus afer afer | reverse complement strand
AACTGTGGTCAATGTCATGAGACAAAGTATATGTGAACTGCTGTATGGAAAATGAATTTGCTCTGTAAATCTTCACCCAAATCACAATTAAAAAAAAAAAATTGTTTCCTGTTAGGTACATTTTTCTGCTAGGGATTACAAGATTTTAAAAGGAGGCATGTCCCAGATTCTGAGGGATGCAAGAACTTGTTCGTAGGGTTTTAGAACCAGATTAGCTCTGAGGCTTAACTGGACACTGGGGGTTGGTTACCTTGCATTTTCCATTTGACTCTGATGCTGAATGAATTCAGGAAGTTTTGCTAGAAAAGTTCCTGGGTGGTACAGATGGTTAGCATTTGCTGTTAATCAAAAAGCTGGAGGTTTATACCCACCTGGCAGTACCACCAAAGAAATAGGATTGGTGATCTGTTTCTGTAAGGACCACATACAGCCAGTTCAGCTCTCACATACATGGGTCTCTCCAAAGGACGCCTCAGCAACACAACAAAAACAACAAAAGTCATGCTGAAGCCGACCAGAAAACCCAAAGTATTCTGGTCATTCTGATGATTTTGGCATGCTTTGAACGTTTTAAAAAAGTCTTTACTAACAGTGAGGGGAAAAGGAGAACATAAAAATTGTCACCTACACTATAAATACCTTTCTGGTCTGTTTTGTAAACAAAACTTTGGATTGTCATGTTTGTACACTTTTAAATTCTCTTTTTGCAGTTAATTGTCCGAGTAGCGGTGTTTTGATAGGAAGGTGGTACCGGGCTTTATTTTCACGTAGAAAGATCCTTCCTCCTTGCAAGGGTAGGTGAGATGGATACTCTCCTGTTTGGAAATGGTTGTTGTTGTTGTTATTTGCCATCGAGTCGGCCCCGACTCCTAGCGACCCCTCCTTGGGTTTCTGAGGCAGTTATCACTATGGAAGTAGGATTGCCCAACCTTCCTTCCGAGGATTGGCTGGTGGGTTTGAACCGCTAGCCTCCTGGTTAGCAGTCAAGGGCCTTGGCACTGTGCTACCAGAGCTCCTGTTGTAACATGTCTTCATTCAGGGCCCTGTCCGGGGACTGCTCATGCCAAGCTGTCCCATTATCGCCTCAACCTGAGAGCATCTCTTCCACACAGGGTTCCCCAGGTGGCAGAAAGCTCTGAGCAGGTTGGGTACTATCAGAGAGGAGTTGATGCCAAGGGATACCGAGTTGAGTGTTCCTGAACATGCATCAAAGGTTCAAAACGAAGCAGCACAGTTGTTGTTGAGCTGACTCGGGTTTATGGTGACCCCATGTGGGTCAGAGTAGAACTGTGCTACGTAGGGTTTTTGATGGCTGGTTTTTCAGAAGTGGAGTGCCAGGCCTTTCTTCAGAGTGCCTCTGGGTAGACTCAAACCTCCAGTCTTTCAGTTAGCAGCTGAGTACATTAAGCATTTGCACAACCCAAGGACTCTTAGGGTATTCAGGCCTCATTTTACAGGAGCGTGGCAGGGCCGTGGTCTGAACCGAGCTGAGTTAGCTTTGGTCCTTGGCGTTTACTGAATAACTGTTTTTCTCTCTCACACTCACAGAGCTCTCTCGCAGAGACCCTGGATAGCACTGGCAGTTTAGACCCCCAGAGATCGGACATGATTTACACCATAGAAGATGTTCCTCCCTGGTACTTGTGTATATTCCTGGGGTTACAGGTAAGAAGCTCAAATAGTCTACCATCTGTTTTGATTTTTATCTATTGGAGAGTTTATTATAAGTAAATGGTGAATGGGAATCACTAACATCAGTTTTCCAATAGTGAAAGGAAGAAAAGAACAGGAGGAGTAGGTTAATGGGGAACCAAAGAAGAAAAATGTTCCAGGAATAAATAGAAGAAGGAAGGATGTGAGAGTAGAGCTATAGGAGAAAGGAGAAAAGTAGAAGAGTAGAAAAAAGAAAAGGAAAAGAGTGGGCAGTTTTCATCTTCCATTCCTGGCTTATTAACCAGGCAGCACATGTATTTACTGAATCCCATCCACAGTCATGGAAACTGCTGGGTGATATGGGTGGCAGTGAAAAGTCCCATGTTGGCCAGAGTATAAATAGGGACTTTTAGTATTATTTTTTTCAGAAGAGAAGGCTGTAAATGGGATGTTTTAGTCTTGTTTTTTTAAAGGAAGGGAAACTTTGTTGTGGTAGCAGCTGCTTTCTCTGCTGGCAGTTTCTAGTGGGAGTCGAGTGTGAACCTGAGAGGAGGCGGGAGGGGTATAGGCAGAGGTGACACAGCTGAGGCAGCTCCTGTGTCTCTGGTACTACCCTCCTCTCTTCCTGCAGCCTTTCCCTCTGACAGGATGGAAGCAGGGCTTTCACATCTTCAGAATGTTTTTTCAGAGTGCTGTTGCACACTTTAATAGCCTACAGTAGAGTGTACACATAACTTTTATATGCACTGGGAAACCAGAAATTTTATGTAACTTGTTTTATTGCCATATTCCCTTTATCATGGTGGTTTGGAACCAAACCTGCAACATTTCCAAGGCATGCCTGTATTTGCTTTGGTTGTTTTTGCTTGAATTCTGTTCTGAAGTCTAACCTTTCCATTCTTCATTTCTCAAGTTTGAGGACTCACCTGAGCCCAAGATATTTCAGATGCTCAGAATCAGTCTCATTGCCCAGGTGTGGCTGAGGCAGGTTGACTCATTTGTAGGTGGGGCTCTACCTGCCAAAGGCTGATGCTTTGGTTAAATTTCTTGCCCCTTCCTTTCTGGGCATCAGAGGACTTGGTAATCTGGACTGGAAGGTGTCTAGTAGAGGAGGAGTCAGAGCTAAAGGAACGACGTGGTCTTGCAGGATGGCTTTCCGTAGGCTGAGTGTCCCAAACAGTGTTCCAAAAGCATATCCCCCCTGCCACCCTCCACCGCCAAAAGCATACTTTTTGAGATGCTTATATTATAGATGTTCCTGGAAGAAGTCTTCTCTGGTCAAATAGATTGGGAATTCCTAGCAGGGTTATGTCCTTTTTGATGATACATAATGAGCATTAACTTGTGACCTGCTCTGAGACGTGCTAAACAGGAATGGTCTGTGCCCCAGGACACACCCATTAGTGTCAATATCAGCTGGGGTTCATGAGCTGCAAGCAACACATTGTGGCAGAAACAGGGAGACACTGGAGAAAAAAGGTAGAAGTCCACAGAATATAAGAATTGAACCTCCAGTTTTCTGGCAGGGTACCGGTGAGTGCCAGGAGTAGCCTAGGGCCACAAGGAATGGGAAGAGGTTGGTCCTGAAGGGAAAGGAGGGGTGGGGTTCTTTCTAGAGAATTCCTATAGCTACTGGTTCTTCTTAACCCTTCCCTGACTGGAACAGATAAATTTCATGCTTGTCAAACGATTGCAGACCATAGAAAAAGATGGAAAACTCTTCATACAATGAGCCAAGTGTAACTTTAATCCCCAGACCCAAAGACATTTTTGTTTTAAAAAATTAGACCAATTCTTTTAGGAATATATAGATGGCAAAATCTACATAAAACGTTAGCAAATCAAATCCTGGAGGAAAAGCACAGCTTGGCTGAGTAGAGTTTGTTTCAGGAATACCAGAACAGTTCGGTGCAACCCAACTCATGCTAACAATTCAAGGACACAAAGACCATAAGCAATCAAGTCTAGAAAAGCATTTGAAAAAAGTAGAAAATATTCTTTGGGCAGTGTACCAAAAGCGAATTATCAAAATGCTGGCATTGAGGAAGAGGAAGACAGAGAGAGGTACATGAGAGGTACAGATGACAAAGATGAACCTTTTGCACATACAGTACTGCGTTGTCAGTAATAGCAAGCATTGATCTATAATATAGGTGGATAGATGGGTAGACAGGCTGATAAGACCAGGTATGTCTAGGAAGAGGGGAGTACAGCCATGACCATGTATAAGGTCGGTAGACGATGTTCCTACATGCGTATTTGAATGTGCTATAAGAATGTCTGTCTTGGCCATAGCCAGCTACCCTGAGTGAGCGAGTAGTTGGACCTGTGGGCTTGGGACCATGGTCAGAGGGAACATCAAGCTCAACTGGCATAATACCCACTGCCATCAAGTCAGACCCAACTCACAGCGACCCCTCCTTGGGTTTCTGAGGCAGTATCACTACAGAAGTAGATTGCCCAACCTTCCTTCTGAGGAGTGGCTGGTGGGTTTTGAACTGCCAGCCTTCTGATTAGCAGTCAAATGCTTTAGGTACTATGCCACCAGAGCTCCTAATTGCCGTAATATACTACCCAAAAACGTTGTTCTACATCCTACTTTGGTGAGTAGCAACTGGGGTCTTAAAAGCTTACAAGTGGCCATCTAGATGTAATGATGGATCTCTGCTCGTCCAGAGCAAAGAAGAATGAAGACAAGCAATGATACATGGAAACAGTTAGTCCATGGGACTAGTAGACCATGCGATCCTTAGCCTATGTGACCATGAGAACAGAAGAACTGATAGTGCCTGGCTGCCACTGTCAACCACTTGGAGGGGATCTGTATAGGAGATCCTGGATAGATTGGGAGAACAGTGTGGAACAAAACTCAAAATCATAAAAAAAAGACCAGGTGTGCTGGTCTGATAGAGCCTGGTGAGACCCTGAGACTAGGGCCCCTAGTTACCCTTTACCTCTGGAACTGAACTTACTCCTGTGGCCTCCAGCCAAACAATTGACAGGCATATGGGGTGAATATTTGCATCAGGTAGATATACTTCTTGGTGAGATCAGTCATTGGAGAACAAAAAAGGCAGTGTTTACATGGGGAGACACTGGGAGGGAAGGACACAAAGCAGAGGTAACTACAGGGAAGAAGTGGGAAGAGAGCTGTTACATTGTGGGGAATTGTAATCAGTGTCATGAAACAAAATGTGTATGTGAGCTGCTGTATGGAAAATGAATTTGCTCAGTAAACTTCTACCCAAATCACAATAAAAATTAAAAAAGAAAATTCCTAGTAAGAATCATATGAGTAGAATATCACTGGTGCTTGTATTGGGCACTTCCTTTGTGCTGGCACTGTTCCATGCAACTTTACATAGAATAATTCGTTTAAACCTCATGACAGTTCTATAAGGTGAAGTACTATTATCATCCCTTTTTACAGCTAAGGAGACTGAGGCACACAGAGATTAGGCATCGTGAATATTTTGCCCAAGATCACACAGCTTGAAAGTAATTTGAATTTGGATACAGGGTGTCTGAATTCCAGAACTTACATTTTTGACTATTACATTACCCTGTTCTCCTTAGAGATGAATAGAAGTCTGAGCACTGTACCTAGTGATCATTTGCCATTGAGTCTGTTCTGACCCATGGCCGCTCCTTGTATCTCAGTGGGTCAGGGTCGCACGGTGCTCCACGGGGTTTTCAGTAGCTGACTTTTTAGAGGGAGATTGCCAGGCCTTTTTTCTGAGGTGCCTCTGAGTAGACCCGAACCCCCAGCCTTTTGGTTAGCAGCTGAGAGCATTAATTGTTTGTACCCTCTGATCTCCTAAACACTATAAAGGCTGTCAAATTATGCGGTAAAGTGCTTCTTAAAGGGTAGACTTATTTAAGCCTCTTCCACTAAGACAGCCAAAAAGGAGTGCTTCTTGTGCTGTATTACCCAGTGCTGTTTTTGAAATTTGATTGTGTGTGTAATAAAGCAAGAAAGAGTAACAAAGAGGAGAAATGCTGAGAAGGAAGAAGAAAATACACGATTTGGCGGATGATACGAGTGTGTACCTCGAAGGAGCCGCTTCATGTGAGCTATGACTTGAAGACAGTGAGGGAGCAAAGTTAGGATAAAATGAGAAACACTGAGGGAAAGTTTGTTTAGTCTCCCCTGTCTCTCCTGTCACCCACAGCACTATCTGACCTGTTTCAGTGGCACAATCGCAGTGCCTTTCCTGCTGGCTGACGCCATGTGTGTGGGGTATGACCAGTGGGCCACCAGCCAGCTCATCGGGACCATCTTCTTCTGCGTGGGAATCACAACCTTGTTGCAGACAACATTTGGATGCAGGTGAGATTGGGGTACTCAATTGGGGTACTTAAACCAGCGTCAGGCATTGAGTGGTACTCAGCTCACAGATGCCATTCACCTGGGCATCCATTAGAAGAACTGACTGGAATGTGTATGGGGAGGCTCTCCTTGGCCATTTGCTTCCTCCCCTGTGTTTCCTCTCTTGGTGAATGGCAGCACCCCTGCCTGGTTAATACAAGCTGGACTCTGAGATTCACTCTCACCTCCTTCCACTCCACAAGCTGTGGGGCCATGGTGCTTCGCTTCTTTCTCCAGCCTCCCATCCTACCCCCATTCCGTTAATTCAGACCTGTACTAGCCACCAGGGTCCCAGTTGGCTTCCCTACCTCCAGGGCTCCTTTCCTGGTCCCTCTGTGTAGTCCCCCCCCACCGCCAAGTGTCTTCTTCGTAACTGTTCCTGGTTAAAAAAAGAAAGAAAACCAGGACGCGCCCATCACTTCTCTGTTCCCATGCTCTCCGCCCTGCCTCCCTTCCGCCCTGCCTCTGAGCCGGTCCTCCACCTTCCCCCCTGCCCCCCCGAGCTAATGCTCCTCGCAGCTCTACTCTCTGTGCTTCCGCTTCCCACCCACCTGACTATCTGCCCCCATCCTTCCCTCCTCTGTGACGCCTTCACTGTTCTCTCTTCTGAATCCCCACACATGCATCTTCTTCTAAAGTGGCTCTTACCCCCCATTTGTCACAGTTTGGTTTTGTGTCTTTTTCTCTGCCTCCCAGATTGTGCTCCCCCTTGATGCCAGCATTTTGGCTTGTTCCACTTCGCACCCCCAGTGCCAAGTTGTAATGGGCTCAGGGCCGTGAGGCAGGAGTAGAAATGCCCTTTCCTCCCTCCTCCTGCATACTCGCCTTTCCCTCGCCTTTCCAGTTTCCTACCTTCATTCCAGGCAGCCCCTTCCTTTACCCTAGGGCTCTGCTGCTGGGTCGAGCCTGCAGTGAGAGATCGGCCCATGGGAAGGCTGACAGAGGCCACTTGAGAATTCAGTCTCTTGGCCCATTGAAGGCAACCGGCATGAGGGCTTTTCCTTCCTTGCTTGCAGGAAGTGGAGAGGAGAGGGAGATAGCACAGAAGACAGTCTTTGAAATCATGGACTGTATTTCAATGAGTCAAAATCATCAGGGATTTCAAAAAGGGTTATTCATATTTTAGGGGACAGAATACTTGGAGATCCATGAACAGTTTTGGGGTGTGTGATTGACAGTATAGACTGTCAGTGGGGAAGGAAGTCACTCACAGGCCTGCTGATGGAAAGAAACGCTAAGGGCTCCTGACGCTCTCACACTCTGGCCCCTGGTAGACTCAGAAGGGGGAACATCCCTTACCTGACAGTTAGGGGGACAGGGGTGACATTGACCCACCAGGGGAAAGAAATGTGTTATAAGGAGGCCTTGGTTCACCTTCTCAGAGTCAGGTAAACTTGGCAGGTGGCATCTCTCACTCCTTTAGTAGGACGTCCAAGATTGTGTATTGCAAGTCCAGAGTTGATTGAAAAGCATTTATTGGCTGACTCAGCAGCCTTACCTTCTGGTAGACACCACCCATTTGTGAATCGTGGCAATGAAAGATGCCTTTGGTGCTGTGAAATATGCATTGTATGCAGCCCTGCCCTGGTCTCAGGCCACAGGCATGCACCCTGAGTTGAGGCCACAGCTGAGCTGAGGCAGTGGTGATCTAGTTGCCCAAAAGTGACACAGCAGAGAGGGCTTGGAACTTTTGGTCAGTGCTTTAGGTCATGGGAGGGCACCCAAATAGGACCCTTTTGCCCATGTTGGGGTACAAGACCTAATTGAACACCTTGGGCTGGTGTAGTTCATCCCTGCCTCTTGCTGCATAAGAGCCTCTGAGCTGAGGAAGAGCAGGAAGGGGATTTGCCACACCTCATGGGATGGCTCAGGGACCCAAAATGTAGCGCTGTGGGTGCCTCAAGCGTGTGATGCTTGTGTGTGTGTGTGTCTCTGTGTGATCTGTACTCAAGAGACTCAGTGAAACTAGCTCTCTCCTTTCTCTCATTTGTGGGAGGAAGGTGTTAGGAAAGCATCACCCACATCCTTTTGGTTGATGTGTGACAAGCAGTAGGCCCCAGCCCTCAACTTCCATCCTCACCATAATGTAGCCATTTGCTTAGTTATAAGTCAGAAGGCAGGTGCCACGTTCAATAACCATGTCAGGGCATATGTGCTGCTGGGGGTGGTTCTTGGGGGCATGGAGTGGAGGCTAAGGGGCTTTGGTGTGTGGTTTATCCCGGGATACTGGTTTTCTGTGTTTTGGGCGGCTTATGGGGGGTGGTGTTCATACTCTTAATGTAGGCGGAAGGAATAACAGCGTATTGGCTCAGCTCCACATGTCTGTGTACCAAGTGCCAGGTGAGGAGGACCTGGTGCCTTGCTGGTGCACAATAGTGACAGTGGAGCGAGCACACACCACACTAGAGGGCTGAGCAGTCAGGATGCTGTGCTGGTATCTTGCTGGGGCTGGGGATGTGGGGGGCAGTCATGGAGGAGATGGTCAGTCTCCTCGTTCTGGTTGATTTTGGATGTCAGTCACAGCTGCCTCTCAGACTTGTTCCAGGAATTAGTTTAAGGCCTCTCAATTCTGAAAGATTAGGGTGGGGTCATTTCAGAGCCCTCTGACCCTGATACTGTGACAGCTAACTATTACCCTGCGATAGTCACACTGCCTTGGCTGTATGGAGAGCTTCCCACCTAATGTATCACCTTGGCTGCTAATAGGCTTTTCCAATGGAGACCAAGTCTTCCTGGCACCTCCATGCCTTCCAGGGTCCCTGCAGTTGCCATGTAACCATGGATCTCATCCAGAGCTGGGCATGGAGCAGGGCCCTCTAGGAACCTGTTGCTGGCCCTCCCAAGGTTGTGGCAGTAAAAGAATCCCACTGTGCTTGGGGGACCAGTTCTAGCCTTTTGCCCAGGTGCCTCTGGGAGGCATCACCCTGACCTCTACAATAGGGTGGCCCTTCCCTGAGGAGCATCTTCTGTCATTCAAAGGCCTATTGGATACACACAGAACCTACTTGTGCTAAGAAAACATAGGGTTTGGGCCAGGAGAGCCCTTGTGACCTGGTCTGTGTACCTGGTCTCTCTAACTACATCCTCTGCTCCTGAGCGTGAGAGCACACTGCTGTCTTCTACCTCATTGGATTTTCGGGGCCTGTAAGGGACCTTGTACATACCATGTGCCTACTGTGTATAGGAGAGAGCCCTCTCACACATTCTTTTTTTTTTTTGATTTGGGTGAAGATTTACAGAGCAAATTCACTTTCCATACAGCAGTTCACATATACTTTGCCGCATGTCATTGACCACAGTTTACCACAATGCAACAGCTCCCCTCCCACTTCCTCCCCATAGTTACCTCTTCCCAGTGTCCATCCCTCCATACTCTCCTGCCCCCTGAGCTGTCTCCCTGTGCATAAGCAGCCCTTCCTTCTCCCATGATTGTTCTCTCCAGGGTGTGTGTCTACTTGAGGTAAATATTTAACTCACATGGCTGTACTTTGTTTGGCTGGAAACCACAGGTATGGGTTCAATTCCAGACCTGAAGGGAAGCCAGGGGCCATAGTCTCAGTGGTTCCACCAGGCTCTATTAGACCAGCAAACCTGGTCCCCACCTTCTTTTTTTTTTTTTTTTTGCCTCCGAATGATCTTGAGTTTTGTTCCACATTGTTCTCCCTCTCTATGCAGGATCTCCTATATCCCTTCCAAGTGGATGACAGTGGTAGCTGGGCACCATCTAGTTCTTCTGGTCTTATAGTTGTATAGGCTGCAGATCGGATGGTATACCAGTCACTAGGACTGATTGTTTCCATTAATTTTGGTTTTCTTCTTTCTTCTTGATGAGGAGAGACCCATTGTTGCATCTAGATGGCAGCTTCTCTCACACATTCTTAAACCCAGGGGGATGGCCTCATCCTTCTCCCCAGTCTGTTTTAGTCTGGAAGCTCTGCTGAAACCGGCCCACCATAGGTGACCCTGCTGGTATTTGAAATACTAGTGGCATAGCTTACAGCATTGTAGCAATATGCAAATCACTGCAGTATGACAGACTGACAGACAAGTGGTAATTGAGCTCATAACGACTGATAACACCTAGAATGGAGCGATGCAGTGATTAGGTTTTGAAGGAGGATTAGGATTGGGATTTTCCCTCAGGTTCTCTTCTATAGGTGTTTGTGTATGGGGTGTACATGTGTAGTTTTTGGGTTCCTTTGGAACCACTTTAGAAGTTGCGGACATCATGATGTTCAGCTGTAAGTACTCTCCTAGGAATGAAGATGGTCTCTTTGTAAACACAGTGCCATTATCACCCCTCATAAAATGAACAATCATCCCATTTCAGCACCTGGTATGCAGTCCATACTATTTCCCTGAATGTCTTTTATGGCTATCCCCCACCTCTCTGAACCCAGAGCCAGTCAGGTTCATGCATGAAGGTACAGTGGTTTGTTGTGCCCCTTTGGTCTCTTAATAATAAATAATGTCACATCTTTTTTTTTCTTCATATTGTTGCCTTTTAAAAAGAGTGTAGGACAGTTGTCTTGTTGAGTATCCCGTAGTCTGGATTTTTCTGATTGTGTTCTCATGGTGATGTTTAATTAATTCTGCAGTCTTCTGACATGCTGTAAACTGGAAGACAGGGCCAGAGGCATGCTTGATTCAGGGGGCGTTTTTGCCTAAATTCCCACGTAGGGGGTGTCGAGCTGTTCACATTCTGCCCTACTGAGCAGTCACTTTATGGCAGCTTGTGGGACATTTTTGTGTCCAAATAAGAAAGTTACTGCCCATATAACTAAAAAAGAATTTTGAACAGTATGTTAAAATGCCAGGCCAGTGAAACTCTGGAGGCCGTGGCCTTGGAAGAGGAAGCTTTGTCAGCTGCTCAGGGGCAGCGTCAGCTCCCTTTCCCCCATATACTAGCCATGTGACTTTGGGGAAGCTGCCTAGTCACTCAGAGCCCTCATCTGTAAAAGAGAAGTCGTAATAACTCTGTTGGTGAGCATCAAATGAGGTGGAGTGCCTGACACCTGTCCATACTTGCCTGTTAGAATCATTATTGTAGTGACTGTTAACCAGGGAAGAAAGAAGGGAAGGGAAGGAGGACATAGGTTCTGGCGAGGCATTCTGGGAGGACTGTCATGGGCCAAGGCTGGGAAAGTTAATAGGCAGCATTCCCCTGATGAATGTGGCAGGAGGCTCGTGTGTTCCTCAGCCACACTGCCAGTGTGCCCTGACCAGGATGGGTCCCCCCACCCCTGAAATGGTTATAGAAGCCATCGTCCAGCTCCTGCCTTTTGGCTGAGAGCATTCACCAGTGCTGGGGCTGCCTGAGTTCACTCGTTCAGTGGTCTGGGTGGTCTGTGGCTCTTGCAGAAGCTCTCCATGGGTGGAGCAACATTATACTGCAGTAGGAAATAGAGTTTGCCACCAAATAGGAGGAGGAAAAGTTTGGGAAGTAGAGGGTGGTAATAATAGCACAACACTGTGAATATAATTAATGCCACCAAACTGTATGCCTAACAATGGTTAAAATGCTAATTTTTTATGATTTTGATGTAAATTTAATAAATCCTTGATATAAAATAACACTTTGCAACAGAAGTTAACAGTTACCAAAATTGTTTTCCAACAATTTCTATACTGTACCATAAATAAAGGAGAGAAAGTATTTGTAACATATTACAGATAACGTCCTAATCTCTCTAATATATAAAGAATTCTTAAAGTCAAACACAAAAAGCCCATGGAGAAAAAGGGCAAAACATACAAAGATATTTCACAAAAAGATATCAAATGAATCTTAAACAAAGGAGAGGATCATCAAATTGACTTTTAAGAGACATGCAAATTAAAGCTTCCCTGAGGTGTACCATTTGTCAATTTGGACAGACTGACAAAAAAATATCTTGGCAAGGCACACTGTTGGGAAGGCTGCAGGAGAATGGACATCTTGTGAGTTATTGGCAGTAGTAAAAACGGTTCACCTCCATGAAGGGAAATTTTATTTAGAGAGTGAACCAAAAACTCACTGCCATTGAGTTAATTCTGAGTCATAGCAACCCCCATTGGGTTTCCAAGGCAGTAAATCTTTATGGAATTTGACTGCCTCCTCATCTTTCTGCAGAATGGCTGTGGGTTTGAACCGCCAACCTTCTGGTTAGCATTCAAATGCCTTAGGCACTGCGCCATCAGAGATCCTTAATTTAAAGGGTGCACATGTATTTACCATTTAATCCAGCTTCTAGAGATTTACCCTGAAAAAAAATTTACCTCCACAATTACAAAACATTGTACTCAAAGTTATTTACTGCAGTGTGATTTGTAACAGCAACAGTTGGACCCAGTCTAAATGTCCATGCACAGGAGACTGCTGGTGTGGTGCATCACACGGTGGAGCTCTGTGCAGCCCTGGTTACACAGTGAGAAGGAGCTCTGTGAGCTGACAGAGAGTGGGCTTCAGGATATTCTGAAAGTTGCAAAATAAGTGCATGGTATTACTGCAAAAAGAAGAGGAAAACAAGAAGGATCAGTGAGAAACCAGTGACAATGGGCTACCTGTAGTGGGTGTGTGGAAATGGGGTGGAGAAGGTAAGGGTGGGAACCAGGCTCTTCCAGTGTATCTTATTTTTATACTTTGACTTTTTGAGTGATACAAATATTCTGAATATTTTAAAAAAATCTAAAATGATGATGAAAAATAAACTTTAAAGTTGATTATAAGCAGAAATAAGTGAAATTGACTATATATCAAATTGCTTACCACATGGATAATAGAATTAATTCAACAGACTTTGCATGTCTGAATGGGTTATATTCTAAAGACAAAAACAAAAACAAAAAAACACTACAAAGAAGTCTTATACTTCAACTTGGTAGTCATATTAGTTGTGACAGGAGTGTAAATCTGGAGCTATGTTGTATGATTTTATAGAGTAGAAACGTTGAAGTTACATTGTTGATGCTGGTATTGATGCACTCAGGATAGAAGAAGATAAGCAAATACGGAAAGGGGAAAGTGGACCCTGTGTTGTTGGATTGAATTGGAAGTATCATTATTGACCCATGATTTTAGTAAAGGGCGTTTCTTTCTTTCTTTCTTTCTTCTTCTTCTTCTTCTTCTTCTTCTTTTTTTTTTTTTTTGATAGCTCTATTCTCTTAACTAAAAGGGCCTAGAAATAGTGATACTATTGCTACTATCACAGCAGCAAGCCTCTCTGTGCCCATGTTTTGCTTTTTAAGGACCATTCTCCCCTAAAAGGAACCAGGGCTGCTTGGAGAAATGGTTGATTCCAGGGCTGAGAAAAGTGCAAGTTGAACCTGGAACATCTTTTGCCATAAAGCAAGGAACTGTTCAAACAATGATGAGAGTAGCAGCAGTGAGGGGGCAGGAGGTCATGTCAAAAGGAGCAAGAGCCTGCTTGAACAGACTGCCTTGGCCAAATTTCGGACAATTTAATTATCAAAAAGAATAACCACAGTAGTGAGTTATATTTGATTAAAAAAGGAATCTGTGAGTCTACAGTGAGATTCAGAAACAGGAGGTCAAGTTGGACAAAAAGGAAAGCTCTTCCTTACAAAAGGATGCCAGTTAATAAGTATGGGTAGAATGGTGGAATTGGAAAATCAGAATTTGTAAGCTCATTATGTCAAGATTGCAGATACCTTTTTTCAGCAACACAAATGGTGGCTATACACATAGACTTGCCAGATGGAGTACACAGGAATCAGATTGACTACATCTGTGGCAGGAGGTGATGGAGAAGCTCAGGATCTTCAGCCAAAACAAGGCCAGGAGCTGTTTGTGGAAAAGACCATCAACTGCTTATGTGCAAGTTAAACTTGAAGTTGAAGACAATTAAAACACAACTCCAAGAGAGCCCAAATATGATCTTGAATATATCCCTCCTGAATTTGGAGACCATCAAAAGAATAGATTTGATACATTGAACACCAGTGACCAAAAATCAAAAGAATTGTGGGATGAAATCAAGAACATCATCCATGAAGAAAGCAAGAGGTCATTAAAAAAAATGAGAAAAGAAGAAAAGACAAAAATGGATGTCAGAAGAGACTCTGAAACGTGCCCTTGAGCGGAAAGTAGCTAAAGCAAATGGAAGAAATGACAAGAGGAAACAGCTGAGAACGGAGGATTTCAAAGAGCAGCTGGAGCAGACAAAGCCAATTCCTATAATGAAATGTGCAAAGACCTGGAGTCTGAAAACCAAAAGGGAAAAACATGCTCAGCATTTCTCAAGCTGAGAAAACTGAGGAAAAAATTTAAGCTTCAAGTTGAAATATTGAAAGATTCTATGGGCAAAATATGGAATGATGCAGGAAACATCAAAATAAGGTAGAAGGAATACACAGAGTCACTGTACCAAAAAGAACTGGTAGATCTTCATCCATTTCAGGAGGTGCCATATGATCAAGAACCAGTGGTACTGAAGGAAGAAGTCAAAGCTGCACTGAAGGAATTGGTGAAGAACAAGGCTCCAGGAATTGACGGAATACCCATTGAGATGTTTCAATAAATGGGTGCCCCACTGGAGGTACTGTACTCACTGGGTTATGCCAAGAGATTTGGAAGACAGCTTCCTGGCCAACTGACTGGAAGAGATCCATATTTGTACCCTTTCCAAAGAAAGATGATCCCACAGAATGTTGAAATTATCTAACAATATCATTAATATCACACTGAAGTAAAATCTTACTTAAGATAACTCAAAAACAGTTGCAGCAATATATTGACAGAGAACTTCCAGAGGTGCAAGCTGGATTCAGAAGAGGACGTGGAACAAGGGATATCATTGCTGATGTCAGATGGATCTTGGCTCAAAGCAGAGAACATCAGAAAGATGTTTACTTGTGTTTTATTGACTATGCAAAAGCATTTGATTGTGTGGATCATAACAAACTGTAGATAACATTGGGAAGAATGAGAATTCCAGAACACTTAATTGTACTCACGAGAAACCTATACATAGACCAGGAGGCTGTTCATACAGCAAAAGGGGACACTGCATGGTTTAAAACCAAGAAGGGAGTGTGTCAGGATTGTATCCTTTCACCATTCAGTCTATATGCTGAGCAAATAATCCGAGAAGCTGTACCATATGAAGAAGAATGTGGCATCAGGATTGGAGGAAGAATCATTAACAACCTGTGATACACTGACGACACAACTTTGCTTGCTGAAAGTGAGGATGACTTGAAGCACTTACTGGTAAAGATTAAAGAATACAGTCTGCAGTATGAATTGCATCTCAATGTAAAGAAAGCAAAAATCCTCACCACTGGAACTGTAAGCAGCATCTCGATAAATGGAGAAAAGGTTGAAGTTGTCAAAGACTTCACATTGCTTGGTTCTACAATCAACGCCAATGGAAGCAGCAGCCAGGACATCAGACGACATATAGCACTGGGCAAGTCAGTTGCAGAGGACCTCTTTCAAGTGCTGAAGAGCATAGATGTGTCCTTGAGGATTAAGGTGCCCCTGACACAAGCCATGATGTTTTCAATCTCCTGTATGTGTGTGAGAGCTGGACAATGAATAAAGAAGACCAAAGAAGAATTGATGCTTTTGAGTTGTGGTGCTGGTGAAGAATGCTGAAAGTACCATGGACTGCTAAAAGAACTAACAAATCTGTCTTAGAGGAAGTACAGCCGGAATGGTCCTTGGAAACGAGAGTGGCCAGACTTTGTCTCACCTACTTTGGTCACATTGTCAGTAGGGACCATTCTTTGTAGAAAGATGTTATGCATGGGTTGATGAAAAGAGGGGAAGGTGCTCAATGAGATGGATTGACACAGTAGCTGCAGATGTGCTCAAGTATAGCAAGGATCGCAGAGCTGGCTTGGGGACCAGGCAGTGTTTCATTCTGTTGTGCATAGAGTCATTATGAGTCGGAGATGACTCGATAGCACCTAACAACAACAACAACAACATGTAAAAATGTAAAGTTAGTGGATTGAGCCATTGTTCGGGAATAGAATATTCATAAGGTCTAGCAATCACCCACAGAATACTTAGTATACATACTCCTCCCTTACCGACATGGTTAGGTTGCAAAGACTAGGTCGCTGTGTGAAGTCGACATTATGGGAGAGTTGGGGGCTGCGTCCTGTCCTCAGTGCCATTACATTCAAATATAGGAAAATGTTACCAACTAAGAAGAAATGAGTGGTGTTTCTTTTTTTTAATTGAATTTAATTTTTTAATTTTTTTTTTACTTCTTGTTGAATATACACAGCAGAACTGACAGCAATGGATCAATTTCTACACGTACAAGTCAGTGACATTGATTGCATTCAAGTTGTGCAAGCCACCATTCTCCCAAAAGTTTTCTTGGATACATTGTTTTACTTTTCTTTGAAGGCACTTAGTATTGGTCTGATAGAGCCTGGGGAGACCTCTGAGACTATGGCCTATAGTTACCCTTCAGGTTTGGAATTGAACTCACTCCTGTGGCTTCCAGCCGAACAGTAGACAGTCACATAAGGTGAACATTTACATTACGTAGATATACTCCTTAGAGTGATCAATCATGGGAGAACAGAAAGGCAGTATTTGCACAGGGAGATAGCTCAGGGAGCAAGAATGCATAGGGAGAAAGGACATAGGAAGAGGTAACTACAGGGAGGAAGTGGGAAGAAAGCAGTTACATTGTGGGAAAGGCAGTCAATATCATGAAACAAAATAGGTATGAACTACTGTATGGAATATGAATTTTCTCTGTATTGTTGTTGTTGTTGTTATGTGCCGTCGAGTCGGACCCGACTCATAGCGACCCCTCCTTGGGTTTCTGAGGCAGTATCACTATGGAAGTAGATTGCCCCATCTTCCTTCCGAGGAGTGGCTGGTGGGTATGAACCACCAGCCTTCTGGTTAGCAGTCAAGTACCTTAGGTGTTACGCTACCAGAGCTCCCTTTCTCTGTATACTTTCCCCAAAATCTCTCTCTCTTTCTCTCTCTCCCTCTCTCTCTCACACACACACAAACGGGCACTTAGAACACACATTTCTGATGACAATTCAATCTTGACATCAGAGCTTCTCAAAGACAAAGCTGCTTTAGATTTCTTGGAGATTATTGTTTGTTTGGGAGTGAAAGGTTTCATACCAACTGTGATTGCATTCTTACTAGTTTGAGGAAGTCAGGCAGCGTACACTTTCTGTGTTGATTTGGTTTTGGTTTATTCTGGGCAGATACAGTTTGCACCTTTCGTGGTGCTACTATAGGACCCTGCCCCTTTTAAACTTTTTAAGACCTTCCTCCTGATGGCTGCCATGGGTCTGGGGGAGTATCTGTTCTATCCTGTAAATGCATGCACAGTTTACTCTTTCTCTGCTTCAGTGCTGTGAACCTAAAATATGTCATCTCCCAAATTTGTAATTAACATTGAGTTATCAGAAAGACTTATTAGCTTCTTATTTCTAGTGTAAAGTAAACTCCATCCACAGAATGCCGTGTATACACGGCACCTTCAATCCATTATTTATTGAGCACATCAATATATAATGTTGGTGCTGGGGACCTGGTTCTTGCTGTCAGGGAGATTCCTACCTCGGGTCAGAGGAGCTGATCACCCAACAGTAAGCTGTCATTTGCACATGACTCGGTGCTACAGAGGAACCTGACCTAGGCTGCAGGCCATCTGTGCTGTTCCCAAAGGGTGAGCGGGAGTCAGTGAAGTAAAGACTACAAACTGAGCCATGTGACAGCCTGCAACATATCTTTTACGGTTTGGTTCTTTTAAGACTGACAATAGTTTTGGGGTCAAGGTTACCTCTCCCAGTTCTCCCAAAGTGGTCCTTTCAAAGCAAAATCCCTAGTAGTTGTCCTCTTGCTTAAGGAAGAATGCAGGGCAGTTGGCATCTGGTCCCTGCTCAACTTCTGCAGATGCCCTATGCGTCCTCCACGCTAAGGGATCTGTTGTTCTCCCAGCATTTCTTGGTATGTCCCGTGCCTCTCATTTTGCTCCTGTTCTCTCTGCTGAGAGTATGTGTACCACAAGCATACACAGTGGAATACTTCTCACTCACTAAGACTAGTTTAAGTGGCAGTTCCTACAGAGTCCCACAGTGTCTTGACACTCTCTATGTCATTGCACTTCATATGTGGCCAGGTTAGTGTCTCCTTCACACAACAGAAAGCCCTCAAGGACTCAGGGTGATTGTTTCCATCTTTGTACCTACTTAAAACATGCCTGTGACAAGCAGATGACCAAGAAATATTTATCAAGTGCTCAGATTGATGACTCATTTCACCAGCACTGGGGTTATCATCTTTGGGGTGCATCACCCTCACCCAGAAGTGATTGCTCATAATGCAGATTTGGGGAGACTACTCCAGATTCTGGTGAACTAAGCCCAGGTGACATGCAGAAATCTTTATTTGTAACCAGCACCCCAGGGAATGTTGATGCAACTTCTGAGCAAGTTGGGGGTTGGCTTGCAGAAATCATAACTAGAAAGCCCTAAGTTGTAGGGGAGTGCATTACAGATTCAGGAGAAGGTGATCCTGAAAAACTTTTGAGAAGGGGTGATACTTTCTCTGTGCCTTGGATGATGAATAAAAGTTAGACATTAGAAAGGTATTGAGACAGAAGAGATAAGCACACGCTCAGAGGCAAGAACCAGGAGAGCTTGGTTGGAGTGCAGGGTATGTGAAGGGGCTGGTGAGAAAGGAGGCGGGGGTGGGGTTCAGGTCACCCAGGTACCCAGGAGGAAATGGGGGCCTCCGAGACGGTTTTGAGCCAAGTAAGGACTTGGTTTGGGCTGATCAGGTTCTCTTGCCATCCTGTGACTAGAGCCTGGTATATAATTGTGTCATGGCAAAGTTGCCTATCTGCTCAGACTTATTTTATTACTATCTAATTACACAATTCACTTTTTGAAAAATTGCCATCTGCAAGTATCCACCCCCTCCTCACAGATTTTTAAAATATGTTTTTCCTGTGGGGATCAGCAAACGTTCTCTGTAAAGGTCAAATAGTAAATATTCTAGGCTTTACAAGCCATAAAATGTTTGTCAGGACTACTCACTTCTGCTGAGGTAGTATAAAAACAGCCACAGACAAAATGTAAATAAACAAGTGTGCTGTGTTCCAATAAAACTTTATTTATAAAAATAGGCAACATGCCAGATTTGGCCCCATGGGCCAGTTTGCCAGCTCCTGGTATAAAGGAAGGCATAGTTTAATTTGTTTCCTTTACAGATGTTAGTAGAATAAATACATAAATAAAAGACCAGGTAGTTTTGTCTACTCTGAGATGACTACTTTGGTGAGTGAGTGGTGAAGACTTGTGAAGCACTGAGGTGGGCATTATGCTGTGGGAACAGAGGAAAGAGCCATAGGGTTGACCAGCTTCACACTAGGTAGTACTGGAAAAAGCCACATTATCAGATAGAGCTCTCAAGTGCTTTACTATGCTCTCTTTTTTCCTTAGGAAAATTGGCTTCTCTGATTCTGTTGTGGGGAAGATCCCACTCACAGTGGTCTCCACTCTTGTCGCAACTTACCCTAGGAATCTTTGAGTCAATCAGCTGATCGATGCTGCCAGTTAGAGGCCACACTTACTGCTGGAGAATTTGAGGTTGTGGCCGGTGGTTATGTGAGACGGAGCATGAGCACACCATGCCAGCATGTGCAGCTCTCCCAGATCACCTTAGAGGAGTTGACGGGGACAGGACACATGAGGATCTTCTATTACCACCCACTTTCAGGGAACCCAGGGCTCCAGTGTCGTGAAGTGAGTGGGCTTCTGAGTAGCAGCTCACTTGGTGCCTCTTGTCATAGTTGAGCCATAAAATAACTAACTGCGAAAACAGCTAGGGAACATTCAGGTCAAGAACAGGTCATGTTGTCAGGCGTGGAACCCAGAGCCGTCTTTACTTTTTCCACATCCAGTGAGTCATCAATGCAGAGCTGTTCCTAAGGAAAAGATCTCTAAGATACAAACAGGATCACCTTACACTGATCTAGGATGCATTGCTTGCAATCTGAAACTATAGTGACACAGATGTATTTGAATCATTGAGCTGGCTGCCCTTCCTACATGTATGCTGACCTCCCTCCCCACTTCCGGTACATTCACGAAAATTGCATTGAAGGAATTGCTGGCAGTCAAACAGTGTTTTCCCTTTGTACATTCCCACTTCAGGTGACCTCCAGTGTTGCTTATGATGGCACCATGCTCTGCACCCCTCTGGTAACTAATTGTAAGTGGACAGTTTGTAGAGGCCCTGCCCTTGTCAGCAATGCATCTGGTTTGCACTGTGTGGCCTGCCTCTGTGTCTTGAGAGCCAGCATCCTGTCCACTTCTGATTGATTTCACTGCATGATTAGAGTGGCGGGGAGAGCATTTGTAGCAAAGGTATCCAAACCACGTTGGGCTCACAATGACACATGTTGGGCACTAGACCTGAGGAATGGCTGGGTTCTCCTTCCATCCAGTTCCTATTTTACTGCAGGCAGGACTTGGTACCCAAGAGCTCAGAGGGAAGGGTGCTGGGTTCCCGTCCTGCTGGCCAGGATGCTGACAAGGCTACTTGGGGTGTTTAGACATCTGGGAGCTTGTAGCCCTCCAAACAGAAGGAGGCAGTTTTATGTTATACCTGAAAAATAACATTTAAAATAGTGCTTGGATTCACATGTTAGCCTATAAAGCCCCCTTAGCTCAACTATAGCTGAAATGCTGTACATTTCCAATAAATAATGGCAAAGCCTTTAGAATTTGAGTAAAGTGTTCATCAAGTCAGTATGTGATATTTAAACTGGAATTGAACGGTGACATTTGAGAATCTGTGTTTAGTCTGAGGATGTAGGCAGGAAATGTAGCAGAACATCTGCAAGCTTTCTGGGCCCTTTAATAAAAGTGTTATAGCACCTTTGAGGTTTTTTTATAATCAAGGGAAATATTTGTTATATCTACTGCCGCTTTGTAACTTCCAGCTTTCCTTTAGTTCGGTAGTCTTAGATCACTAATGTGGTTTTAATGTTTTCCCTCTATGATGAGGGCAGACTTTTACTTACAAAATGGGACAACAGAAGTGGAGCAGTTCCCCCCCCCCCCCCCCATGATAACCAGTAAGAGTTTGGAAAGGGAAAAGGAGGAGGGTGGTAAAGTAGGTAACACATGCTGATGGTTACTAAGGAGCTTGCAAGCTCCACAGGAAAGATGGGAGCCACCCAAAAAGGAAAGATGGTGGTGGCAGGGGCTGGTATTGGGGTGCCGGCACTGACCACAGGGCTTCCCGGGGCCCACCTTGGAGTGGCCTACAAGGAGAGGAGCAGGGGAGGAGGCCCAGAAGCCCGCGGGTGGCTACTCGGTGCAGGAAGTCTTTGCAGAAGGGGCTCTTTCTCCAGATGTGCCTGCATTTACTCATGTGCTCTGTATCTATGGAAAAGACTGTTAAGCTGTCAAATAGTGAACTACCTCGGTAGTTCCCGATGCCGTGATCATGGTTTTGGTCTCGTTTCTTTTAGGTTACCCCTGTTTCAGGCCAGTGCTTTTGCATTTTTGGCCCCTGCTCGAGCCATCCTGTCTTTAGATAAATGGAAATGTAACACCACAGGTAATTGCAGTTATTTCCACATATGTCATTGGGGTCCTTGAATGCAGGTGCTAAAAGGGAGGCCTGGACATGTTGCTCTCGGCAGCATTAAATCCTTTCTGGAGTTAGGCACAGGACACACAAGCCCACAAGCAGCTTAGAACTTGCCAACCCGTGGATTGTTTCTCTCTCTCTCTCTCTATCCACTTGTTCATCCCTAGCCCTAGAGCAAGTAAGGACCAGAGATGACCTCGTTTCTCTGTGCTGATGAAATTGGCCAATGTGGGAACGGAGTAGAAAAATATTTGTGCTATTTTTTTCCTGCCTCTTTCTTTCAGTGGATTTTACGACCCACCAGTAATCATTCTCTCTGCTGCGTCAGCATCCCTTCTCTGTAACATCTTTGCTTTTAAGGATCTGGCTACTTTGGTTTTCTGCAAATGACTTTCATTCCCCGCACCCCTGTTAGCGATTGCAAAGATCCTTAATTAACCCAGGAAGGTCAGAAGAAGATAGGGGATTTGAGAAAATCGGCGTCCAGCCTGTTGTACTTTTCAAAATACTACATTTTCAAGTTTCTAGGAGCAAAGTTTTCCAGACTTCATTTCCTTCCTTGCTCCTAGGAGTTACTTTGTGACCATTTACTTGATGTAGGAACTGGAAAAGGCCCTTTGTTTTATCTAGGTTTTTAAAACCTCAGTGAGGCATTTCCATTAGTTGCTTGCCAAGGTTGGCTTTTTTTTTGCCTGGTGTGTGAGGCCGGTATGAGTAACATGCATCAGCACTTCTGTCAGCTAGTGACAAGCTGGGGATTTCTCTGTGGATGGAGACATTTGGTTAAGTTAGTGTTGGGGATGTAACTTTCAGTATGGTAACTAGAGTGTTGCAACTTGAATTTTAGAAATGGGTATTTATACACATGTTCTTAAAACAGGGAGGAAATTCTTGTTAAAGGGTAAAATGAAAATGTCCTGTGAAATACTGAATGTCGCTCCAAGAACAATTTTGTTTTTGTTTTTGTTTTCAAGATGTTTCAGTTGCCAATGGAACCACAGAACTGTTACACACAGAACACATCTGGTATCCCCGGATCCGAGAGGTAAAAGATGAGCATTGTTTCGCTTGTGGCTTCTTTGTGCTTCTCAGCTTCAGTGTTGGGTTGGCCAAGAAATGGCAGTGACTTTTACTAAAGCCTTCTTTTTTAAGTACTGAAATATTTATGCTGTTAAACTAAGTTCAGGTACAGTTTGAGTTATATAACTCACAGATATACTCACTACAAAATAGAACATTTAGAAATGCTTTGTGCAGCATGCTGATAGGGTTTCCCACCTTGTTTTTCCTCCACTTGTTTCTTCTTTCCTTCTGTGCATCCACACACCCGCCTGCTTACCCCCTCCATCTTAATTAGCTGCAAACTCTTGAGTCACAGAGAAGGAGTGATGGAGGCTGTCGACAGGCAGCAGGGTTGTTCATTCTGGCCTGGTTGTTTTGCCTTTATCTGGTGGAAGAGTTCAAGCTGTCTGTCTGTTAAAGTATGCTTGAGCAGAACAGTGTGTGACTGTCCCAGGCATGAAGCCCAAGCTGATGGTTGGTTCACCCATGTCTTCCAGAACCTACAAGAAACATCCCTCTAGGATTTTTGTCAGTAACATAACTTAACATCTGTTAAGTGCCCTGCAGGAACTCACACTTCAAAGTCAAGAATCCCTGTCCTGTAGTGTTTCTCTTTGGTGGGGTCTCAAAGGTTATGTTTTCTTAAATGGGAATTATATATTATATCTGGATTTCTACCAGCAGAAAAGGCAAGTAGGTTTAGTGTTCAGACCTCATTTTGCAGCATGTCATACTTTGGTTGGTGAAGACTTGGTACCCCACTGAAATTCCTTAGGGGCTTCCAGGGAATTTTCTAGCTATGTTGTCGCTGTTAATATAATTACTTGTTGCTTTGCAGAATTATCAGTTGTCATTGCAGGTGTCACTTGGAGCATTTGACATACAAGCAGCTTACCCTCATATCTCTGCCATCTCTTGTTTCAGATCCAAGGGGCCATTATCATGTCCTCCTTGATAGAAGTGGTCATCGGCTTACTGGGCTTGCCAGGGGCTCTGCTGAAGTACATCGGGCCGCTGACCATCACGCCCACGGTTGCCCTTATTGGCCTCTCGGGTTTCCAAGCAGCGGGAGAGCGAGCAGGAAAGCACTGGGGCATCGCCATGCTGTGAGTGTCCCCCACTTACCGTTCTAATTACTCATTATTTTTATTACCTTATCGTTAGACAGTGTTAGCGGAAATCAGATAGGAAGTGGAATAGCCTCCATTCAGACATTCAGTGGGAACATTTCTCCTCCGTTTTATAGAGTAACTAAAAGGAAGGGAACTGCTTAATTATTTTGAAGCAAGGATTGGACAGAGCAGAGTTAAGAGGCATCTGTAATTATTGGTGGTACAGTGCCTAAGGCATTTGACTGCTGACACAAAGTTGGCAGTTTGAACCCATCAGCCACTGTGCAGAAGATGGGGCAATCTACTTCTGTAAAGATTTACCACCTCAGAAACCCAGTGGGGGACACTGAGTCGGAACCTATTTGATGGCAATGAGTTTTGAGTTTTTGAGTTTTATTGTGATAGAAATACTACAAGTTAGGTGACTTTATTTATTTATTTGTTTTTCTTTTTGTGGTGTTTGTCCCCCTGCCCCATAACCAAGAAAGCTTCCTTCCTTATATAAACCTTTCCTTGACTTTTTACAATAATAAACTAATATTTGTTCTTCTGCGATTGACATATTTCACTAAGCATAATGTCCTTCAAGTTCATCCACTTTATGCAGCGTTTTGCAGATTCTGGAAGTAGGTCATGTTAAAGAACAGCAATTCATTTTCTCACAGTTCAGGAGGCAAATTCAGGGCATATCTAGCTGGAAGGTCCTTCTCTCCCTGTTTCATCTTCTAGTAGCCAGCAGTCCTTGGAGTTCCTGGGCTTGTAGATGCACCTGCCTCTGGTCAGATAGTGTCTGTCTTCCCCCTGTGCCTGCTGCTTCTCTGTGCCTAATCTGCTCTCTATCACTCAGAAGTGATTAGATTTAGAAGCCACCACCACGTAACTTCCACTGGGCCCCACAATTTGACTCAAAAGTAGACTGTAAAAATCTACTCCTCATCCCACCACTGAGAGACAGTTTCTCTGAATATTCACACTGGCTTCAGGAGATTTTTTTTTCATAGAATAAATAAAAGACTACTTGTACTATGCCAGGGAATAAATGGGTTTTTAGACTTATAGGTTGGAAAGTGCCATGCAGTATTGCATAAGAGTGGAGGCTATCAGTCCTCAAACTCTGGAAGTAGGGTAAGATGCTGGCATCATTTGCTCTGACTTTTGAGGTCCTGCCAGGTCTCATAGGAGTTGAAAAACAGATAAGCTAGATCTTTTAGATGAGACTCAAAACTATTTCCAGACTGGTAAGGACACGATAGCACAGGAGGTCTGTTGCATTGAAGGTGGCTTGACTTCCCTGCAGCAAGCAGAGACCTGCATATCACAGGGAGACTGTGGTTCCTACTAGAGGTAACTGGTCAGTCTGTTGAACAGGTCTTCTGCTCCCTAAAGCATGCCTCTTTTTTGTATTAGTAAAGAAATACAGAACTTTGATTAAAATTATAAGAGTAATCATTAGGATTCTGCATGAAGTCCCATTCTCTTTGTGTGTCTCTAGGGCATATGCAAGACTTGATTATATCACAGGTAAATGATTCCAAGACTGTGGGATGCCTAAAATAGGAAATAGCTTCTGAATTAGTGAAACTTCTAAAATAAGTAATACCCAAAAGGATTCTCAGTTCTCTCTCTTCTGCTTTGTGAAATACACTCTCATACCAACATGGCTGGTTCCAAAGAGCAAGTTATGCAAAAATTGGTGTTATACAAAAATGGAGGATGACCACATCAGATCACAATTATGTAACTGCCAAATTACATCATTACGTACCTGCCAAATCACTGAGAACCATGATCCAGCCAAGTTGACACATAATCATCACAGCCAGTGTTTACGGTCACCTCACACCTTGGCCTTTGTTACTGCCAAATGTACATCATTACGTTAATGCATAAAATAGTTGGGCAGTAGATTTTTCACTATTGTCATAAATGAAAAGTGTCAGTTAATGAGATAGTTGATAAGTAAGGAGTTGGTGCAGTCTCTGATTATTTAAAAACGTGGCATTTATTGAGCCCTTTACTAGGTGTAAGACTCATTGTGTGTATTATAAGTTAAGGTAAATACTATTGTTATTCCTGTTGAACATCTAAAGAAATTGAGGCACAAAGATGCAAGATTACTTGCCCAGGGTCACACGTCTAATAAGTGCCTGAGATAGATTTCAAAACCCAAATGGTCTGGCTGGAACATAGCATATCACCCTCGTTCCTGCCTCTGAATTAGAACTAAAACCATAGGTGAATTATAGCTTACTTAATACATATAACATTACAAATTAAAGTTTAAAAAAAAACCCACTGCCATCAAGTCGATTCCGACTCATAGTGACCCTTTGAGTTGTCATAATGACACTGAGTTTCTAAGGTGGTATACCTTTACAGAAGTAGATTGCCCCAACTTCCTTCCATGGAGTGGCTCGTGGGTTTGAACTGCCAACCTTCTGGTTATCAATCAAATGCCTTTAGTTACTATATCACCAGAGCTCCTTCTTTTCTCATCTCACCAAGTGTGGGTAAAAAACATTTCCCACACCAACGTGGGTGTGTAGATGGCAGGAACACTGTTGATTCATTAAATGCAATAAATTCCAAAAAGGAGAAATTTGTTTTTACCACACTGCAATAAAATTAGAAATGAAGAATATACTATGTTCATGGATAGGATAGGAAAACTGAAAATTGTGAAAATGTTAGTATTACCCTAATAATCTATAGGTAAAATATGATATTGATCCAGATTCCATCAACGTTCTTTAAGGACATGGAAAAACCAATCACTAATTTTAGGTAGAAGGGAAAGCGACCTTGGATAAGCAAAACTCTACTGAAGAAGAACAAAGTTAGGAGGTCTCACATTCCTTGATCTCAAACCTACTATATAGCTACAGTAGTCAAAACAGCCTAGTATTGTTATGGTGACACATAGACTAATGAAACAGAATTAGAACCCAGAAATAGAGCCTATGGACAACTGATCTTTGACCAAGAGCCATCTATTAAATGGGGAAAAGATAATCTCTTTGATAAATGGTGTATCCAAAACTGGATCTTAACTCAAGATGGATCAAAGGCCTAAATGTAAAACCTAAAAACTATAAAGATCATCAAAATAAAAATAGGGGCAAACTTAGGGGCCATAATTCATGGCATGGCATCAAACATAGCCAAAAATGTGTAAAAAGACGGATGATAGACTAGATAAACTGAGACCTTCTAAAAATTCTCAGAGGACTTCTGGTAAGGGGGAGGAATAGGCAGACAAGTGACACAGACTGTCTTCAATAAAGAAAAGAAAAACAATTGACAGAGATACAGAAGATAATCCTGGAGCCCTGAGCTTTGAAAGGAATTATCCAGAAGTGGATTAAGCACCAACTAGTGGAAAAACCTGAATGAAAACAGTGAATACAGAGATGGTTGGAGCTGTGGACTGTTAGCTACTCTGATGGAACCAACAGCCTGAATATTTTCAAGTGATATCAGGACCTGGGAATTGACCTAAACATCAGCCCTGGACACCAAGGGGTGCAGGGAGAACTGCACTGGTAGCCTATGACTAGGAAGAGAAATAGCACGGAGGGAGACAACCTGAGCTGTTGACTTTCTGCTGTCCGGAGGGTGTAGCCATTTTGGATATTTTGGATTTAAAGTGACTGAGGGTGCTCGCGTTTTGAATATTTACAAGCAGCAGCCATTTTGGATATTTACAGTGACTAAGGGCACAGCCATTTTGAATCTATACAAGTGGCAACCATTTTGGACTTCAGAGTGATAGCAATCTCATTTGGATTCCAGGGACCTAAGAATAGGCTCTGTTTGCCAAGGTCGGCAGGGACATATGAGAGGCTGACAACAGGAAAGGAGACAGGTGGTGAGTGTATAAGTGCTGTCAACTATCAAGTAGAGGAGCACAGTACCCTGCTTGCGTAGATAACATATAAAGAAAACAAAAATAGTGAGCAAGTCACTCCAACGTACAATCACCAATTAAATAAACACAAAAAGTCACAATGCCTTAGAGACAACAGAGCATCACAGTCCACACAAAAAAGCAAGATAAAGCAGGAGAAACAAGGGACCAGGATACAGACCCAGAACACGTCCCCGAGAAAGATGCAGCATTGAAATTCCCTGATAAGGAATTCAAAAGAATTATATTTAGGTATCTTCAATGAATTGAGAGACAGATCAAGGAAAACACAGAGAAAACCCTAGAACAATTTTGAAAGACAATATGAGAACAAAATGACAAAATAAATGAAAAGTTAGAAATGATACAAAATCTACACAGAGAAATCCAAAAGATTAATACTAAATTTTCAGAAATAGATAAGGCATTGAATGAGCAAAGGAGCAGAATTGAATTAATGGAAGACAGAATTAGGGAGATGGAAGGCAAATACCCGAATACTTCTTTGGAAAGGGAGCATTGGAAGAGAATTTTCCTGGTAGGATGAAAGACGAGAATATATCCATTCAGGAAATCCAACGAACTCCAAACAGGATAGACCCCAAAAGAAAATCACCCAGACATATCATATCAAAACCAAAGACAAAAAAAGAATCATGAGAGCAGCATGGGAAAAACGAAAAGTTACCTACAAGTGGCAACCAATAAGACTAAGGCTGGATTTCTCAACAGAAACCATGAAGGCGAGAAGACAATGGGATGGTATATATAAAACCCTGAAAGAGAAAAATTTCCAACCAAGAAGTAGGTACCCAGCAAAATTGTCCCTCAAATACGATGGTAAAATTAGGGCATTTCCAGATAAGCAGAAGTTAAGGAATCTGTGAATACCAGACCAACCTTACAAGAGATACTAAAGGGAGCCCTTTGGACAGAGAAGCAACAACAGCCAACAACAACTGACCATTAACACACATGATGATATAACCCAGAAACCAAGCCAGCCATCAGAGTATCCAAAGTAAATAAGCCTACAAGATTGTAAACAGGGAACCAGAGACATCAATTGACAAATGAGGACAAGTACAAACCAAAAAGAGTGAAAAACTGTGTCATTACAGAACTTCTAGATGGTAAGGAAGTCAAGACAACTACAAGATAGAATGGACTGTTCTGAACTTGGGAAGAAAACTATAAATCACAGGGTAACCTCAAAGCAAAATGATAAACCTTCACGTCAAAAAAGAGGACCAGCATAAGTATTCAGCAGATACTAAGACAATAGCAATGAAGGAATTGATAACACAATTCATAAACAAAACGAGTTCAGCATAGAAAATTATATGGAACAAAGAAATCGACACCACAAAAAAACACATAACAAAGATGACAGCAACCAATTCATATTTGTCGATAATTACATATCTGGCAAGGGACTTATCTCTAAGATTTATAGCGGAAGAGTGGATGACCAAACTATGGTACATACATATAATGGAATGCTATGCAGCACTAAAGAATAATGTAGAGTCTGCGAAACACCGCATAATATGGATAAACTTGGAGGACGTTATGCTGAGTGAAGTAAGTCAATCACAGAAGGACAAATACAGTATTAGTTCATTGTTGTGGAGCGTCAGGGAAAGGTTTATATGTAGAGGGAAACACTGTTGGTTGCCAGGGGTGGGAGGGGAGAGGAGGGAACACGGCAAAGAAAAAGAAAGTGCATTGACCCATGTCACTTTAGTTTTGTGTATTTTCACTGTACATAAATTGTATTTCAATCAAATGCCTTAAAATATATATATATACAAATTAAATTCCCATCTGCATCAAAAGCCTTCTCCAAAAGAGTAAAAAGAACCTATAGATTGGGTAAAAATATTTCATGACATATCCAACATCATCAAAAAGACAAATAATCCAATTGAAAAACAGGCAGAGGACATGAACAGACACTTCTCCAAAGATGATATTCAGGCAGCCAACAAACACATGGAGAAATGCTTGTAATCATTAGCTATTAACAACAATAGCAACAAAAATCCACTGCCATCAGGTTGACCCTATAAGCAAGGTTTCCAGGGATCCCCATAGGGTTTCCGAGGCTGCAAATCTTTATAGAAGCTGACTGCCATATCTTTCTCCAGTGGAGCATGGAGTGGCAGATGGGTTTCAAACAATTGACCTTTCAGTTAGCTGAGTGCTTCAACCACTGCACCACTAGTGTTTCTGTGCCACCTTCATCACTTGCTAATAAGTCTTTGTCCCATAGGGTAGCTGGTGGGTTTGAACCATTGACCTTTTGGTTAGCAGCCAAATGCTTTAACCATTATACCACCAGAGAAAGATGCAAATCAAAACAACAATAAGATATCATCTTACCCCAGCAATAACAGTGAAATACAACAAGGCAGAAAATAACAAATGCTGGTGAAGTTTTGGAGAGATTGGAAGTCTCATACTGCTGGTGGGACTGACTGTAAAATGGTACAGCTACTGTGGAGAATGGTATGTTGTTTTTGTTGTTGTTATGTGCCGTCAAGTCAGACCCGACTCATAGCGACCCCTCCTTGGGTTTCCGAGGCCATATCACTACGGAAGTAGATTGCCCCATCTTCCTTCCAGGGAGTGGCTGATGGGTTTGAATCGCCAGCCTTCTGGTTAGCAGTCAAGTGCCTTAGCCACTATGCTACCAGAGCTCCCAGAAAATGGTATGGCACCTCCTTAAAAAGTTTGAAATAGAATACCATTTGATCCAGCAATCCCACTACTAGGTGTATGTCCTAAAGAAGTGAGAGCCAGGACATGAATTAGATACATGCACATCCATGTTCATTGCAGCACTATTCACAATAGCAAAGAGATAGAAACTACCTAAGTTCCCATCAGCAGATGATAGGATAACCAAACTATGGTACATATACACAATGGAATAGTGTGGATGAATTTGGAGAACAGTATGCTGAGTGAAATATATCAGTCATAAAAGGACCAATATTGCCTGAATCTATTATAATAAGGTCAAGGGAAGGTTCACACACAGAAAGAAACACTCTTTGATGGTTATCAAGGAGGGGAGGGGAGAGAAGAAGAGCAAAAATTGCTTGCTAGGTAAGATGACACACATACTGTTTTGAGTGAAGGGGAAGACAGTATACCAAAAGCAGGTATCACTAAAGAAAAGGAAGACATGGAGAGGTGCACAAGAGTTACAGACAACAAAGGTAAACACTATTACATACGTAGTACTGCATTGTCAGTAATCTGTGGGTGAACATAAAAGTAGACAAGCAATGATCAGGTATTGGTAGGCAAAGGGGGCTGTACCCATGACCATATATAGATTTGGCAGATATTTTATTTATATATATATATATATGGTAGCATAGTGCCTAAGGCACTTGACTGCTAACCAGAAGGCTGGTGGTTCAAACCCACCAGCCACTCCTCGGAAGGTTGGGCAATCTACTTCCGTAGCGATACTGCCTCGGCAACCCAAGGAGGGGTCGCTATGAGTTGGGTCTGACTCGATAGCACATAACAACAACATACATATATATATATAAATAATAGAGTTAATAGAGGGCAAAGTTACGGTAACTTCCTAGCCACAGCCAACCACCTGGAGGGAGGGAGTTGTTGGACCTGTGGGCTTGGGACCATGGTTGTGGGGGATATCAAGGTCAATTGGTATAACATACTAGACAAAGATAGTGTTCTATGTTCTACTTTGGTGAGTAGCAACTGGGTCTTAAAAGCTTACAAGCAGCCATCAAAGGTCCAGCTATTGGTCTCTTCTGAATTGGGAGCAAAGAAGAGTGAAGAAGATCCAAGACGTATGGAAACACTTAGTCCAAGGGACTAGTGGAACATGGGAACCTCAGCCTCCATGAGCTGAGAGCAGAACTAACTTGTGCCCAGCTACTACTCCCAACCACTGTGAAAGAGATCAAAATTGGAGAGCCTAGATAGAATGGGAGAAAAATATGAAACAAAAAGTCAAATTCATAAAAGCAAACCAGGCTTCCTAATGGAAACCCCAGACTGTGGCTTTAATCACCATCCCGGCCTGGAACTGAACCCACTCCTGTGCTTACCTTTCAGTCAAACAATGGTCAGTCCTGTGAGGTGATTAGTAATGTCAGGGACGTAAGCAGTCCTTAGAACAATCAACCATAAGTGATCAAATCCACCATCTGCCCAGGGATAAAAGAGGGCAGGAAGGGACAGGAAAGAAGGACAGAGGGAAATGGTAACCACATGGAGGAAACAGGAAGAGTGCTGTCACATTGTGGGTATTGCAGTCAGTATCTTGAAACAAAATGCATATGAACTGTTGAATGGAAAACCTATTTGTTCTGTAAACTTTTACCCAAATCACAATAAAAAGGTGAAACAACAAAAATAGAAACCAACAACAAAAGAATGAACAAACTCATACTGATTAGAAGCTAAAGACTTCTCTTTTACAAGTAGCTCTTTGAAAGGAAATTGAAACTTTCTTTAATTGGTGATCATTTGGAAAATGATGACATTAACAGTACTGATTATACTTAGAGAATATTCAGAGTTGTTCTCTGGAACATTCATAAAGAAAGTACATGAAACTAGAAGGCACCAGAAGCTAGTAAAACAGCAGTAAAAATGAACCTAATGAAATCCAGAAAAAGAATAAAGATTCAGAAAATGTGACACAAATAGAAGTGATAAATCCAGAAGCTGCTCCTTTGATTAAAAACCACTTTAGACAAACTCCTGGTGAGGCAAATCAAGATGAGAAGTCCTGCCCGTATAGAAGGGATAAACCACAGATCCAGGGAGAATTTCAAAAATTAGAGTCAAATCTATGTTCCCTGCCCCAAAATTAAATAGGAAAATATTAAATGTGTGGTTTTTCAGAAGAGCCCTCCTAACTTCGCCCTGTAAATCTTGGGGCCACTTAGGACTTGATCTGGCCTCTTGTACTCTGTGTACTTTGCCCTTGGGAGATATAATTCAATCTAGGGGATCAACAAACATCTTTTACACCTGTGACTTCCACATTTAAAACTGGAACCCAGACCTGTGAGCCCAGACTGTACCCAGTACTCATGGGTATAACCCCCATCTGCCTTCTCACAGGGAAAAAGCTCCTAACTTTTGATTTCCCACCTGCTCTCTAAGCAGGGTCCTTCTGTCTCCTTTTCAGTAGATGACATGACTATCCACTCAGTTGCTGAAGCTAGAAACGATGGAGCTGTCCTTGATTCTACCCTTTCCCTTGTTCCCCTCGTTCAACCCATCGCTCTTCCAGAATAAATCTTGAGTCTTTTGACCTCTCTGGGTCTTTGCCGCCACCACTGTTACCAAGACTTACCCCTCAGCCATCGCTTCCTGACTTGGCTTCTGCTTCTCTCTGCTTTCCTCCAGCCAGTTCTCAGTCCTGTAAAATGCATATTTGGTATCTATCTTTTCAAGCCTTCCCCCTTCATCTACTACTGGAATTCCAATGAGACACATGCTAGAATTCTGGAAGCTTCTAGGTCTTCTTGTTGTTCTGATGTCTGAAACCTCTTCCACTGCCCCTTAGAGAAGGTTTTTTGTTTTGTTTTTAAATTTGTGATTTGGGTGAAAGTTTACGGCGCAAATTCATTTTCCATGTAGCAGTTCGTACACATATTATTTCATGACATTGACTTCAATTCCCCAGAATGTCAGAGCTCTTTCCACTTCCTCCCTGTAGTTACCTCTTCCCTGTTGTCCTCCTTTCTAATGCATTCCTGGCCCCCTCTGCAAATACTGCCCTTCTGTTCTCCCATGATTGATCGCTCTAAAGAGTGTATCTGCCTGGTGTAAATGTTGATCCTGTATGCCTCCTTAAGCTGCTTTGGAGTTAAAAGCTAGGCACTTTGAAGCCTCTTCCAGGCAAAGACGAATAAACTGGAAAGGGAATCAGACCAGCCTTTCTTGATTGAACACCACTTCAGCAAATCCCTATGCCTTTCTATCTGTTTTGTCAGCTGTAAAATGAGTGGACTAATTCAGCCCTACTTCAGAGGGCGCAACGAGTGACAGGTTTAATTAATGATGATTGTGATGGGCTTTGTAATATAAAGGCATACATAAATGAAAAGGAGCACTAGAGCTGGCTCATCCAAAGTGGGATCTGTTTTTACCACTTGGGCCTGGTCCCTTGGGGTTCTTTCTTTCTACAAAGTCAGGCGTTCAGAATCATACCATTTCATGGATGCTTTCCACCATTCTTTCTATCTAGAGCTTCTAGGATGTTGGATCTCCTAGACTGTTCCTCGGATTACCTCACCTCTTTCCCATCTCTTTGCCTTTTCTTTTTTTCTGTTTCACAGGAAATCCTCAGATTTTGTTTTCTTTCCATTGAGCTTGTCATTTCTGCCCTCATATTTCTCAGTTACCAGTCCTCTTCTATACTTGGAGCATCAGCTTAGGCTTGTCGCATCTGTCACAGTGTAAGTGCCCAGGCAACGTGTTGTGAATATGGGAAGGAAGGAACAGGAGGTGTGAGTAAATCCGTGACCAAAGGAAAAGTCAAGAACGTTGCCTGAGGACTTTTATCACTATCAAAAGCCCTGAGCCAACTTGTTAAACAATAAGTGAATTAAAATTTCAAGGAAGAGAGTTCCTGTACTGTTTCACCTGTTCTAGAGAACTGAGAAAGAAAGGGAAACATCTTAGCCAATACAGAGTTAATACAAAAGGAGTACCATGGACTTATATTTCCCTTCCCCGGATTGTGTAAAATTCTGACACCTCTCATTAAGAGTTCTGAGCTCAGGTAAGTTCAGGTAGAGCACACTGAAATTCAGTATCTTTCTGTGTTGTATGACTCCTTACAGCCTCTTTAAATACAAGTGTGCAGAAGACCAGAAACGGGCCTTTGAATCTAGCCCAGCCCACACTGATCTTTTTAGTGCCACATCTGTAAACGCATCTTAGAAGAATGTTCTTTGGAACTTCGTTTGGGAAAATGCTGCTACAGATAGTACAATAAAAGAACAACACATACGTGTTCCAGGATTCAAGAATGATTAAATTTGAGGAAATTTATTAATAGTATCCATCATAGGTTCATGGTGCATTTTATTAATAAGTTTTTCTTGATTAGAACCATGGTGACAGTTTTCTAAAATTGCATTTGATCTAATTCAACCTGTATCCCTGATGCAGATTTTTAGTAATGTGGAACTAGAAGGATCTTTCATGAATGAGATTTTAAAATGCCTCATACTTTAATGGTGAAAGATTTAAAATCAAGCCTGTCTGTTGAAACCAGGAACTGAGATAAGCATGTTTGTGATCACCAGTATCATTTAACGTTGTTCTGGGTGTACTAGCCACTTCATAAGACAAGCAAATAAAGTAATAGTATCAATACTAGAAAAGTTAGTGAGAAGGAAATAGTAACCTGTCTTTACTATAGCATATATTAATAAGTAATACTGTGGTCCTGGGGCAGTAGTAGATATTGGAGGAGTTATATAGGAAAGATTAAATATTTGGAAAAAGATTAGATTCCTAGCTTAACTCAGCTTAAATTTCAGTTATTAAGGACTAACATATAGAAAATGAAATCGTAAATGGACTAGAAGAAAAATTCCTAAAATATTTATTTAATCATAAGGCCAAGGAAGAGCTTTCTTAAAGTAGATACTGAAAAGAAAAAGATTGATAGAGTTTACTGCTTATGTATTTAAAAATCATATTTCAAAAACCACCAAAACTAAATTACAAATGAAATTTGGGAAAATATTTATAACATATTCCACATAAAAGTGATGACCCTAATTTATAAAGACTTTGACTAATTAATTTGAAGAAAGAGAGATTTGTAGTAGACTAATGAACCAAGGATATAGTCTAAGCAGCCAATTAGCACAAAAGGAATACAGATAACCAGTGGCGATGGTGGTTGGTTGCCTTCAAGTAGGCGTTGCCTCATGGTGACCTTGTGTATAACCCAACAAAACTTGCCTGGTCCCTCCCATGCTATCCTCATGACCATTGGTACATTCGAGTCCATTGCTGCAGCTATTGTGTCAGTCTCAGTGAAAGTGTCCCTCATTTTCTGCTTCTGCTTCTCTGTAATGGGGGGTAGCTGCCCTGCCCACCTCACAGATGTATTTGAGGATGAAAATAGAGGTGTATACAGGTTTTAGAGCAGGAAGAAAACGTAGTGTTCACCTACCTAATTCACTTCCTTAGTTTGCGTTGCCAGATTTGGGACTGACATCTGGGTGTTCTACCTTGAGTTCTGCCCCCCTTCCCCTTTTTGATAATTAATAGATTGTATTGTTTAGAGTACTTGAGGTGTGCAGAAAAATTGAGCAGAATGTACATAGAGCTCCCATATGCCTCCATATGGCTTCCCCTATTTTAACATCTTGCACTAGTGTGACACATTTGTTACAATTGATGAACCAATATTGGAGCATTGCTGTTAACTAAAGACAATGGTTTATATTCGGATGCACTCTCTGTCATACAGTCCTGTGGGTTTTGACAAATGGCTGATGTCATGTGTCCTCCATTACAGAATCACACAGAATAATTTCACTTTCCAGTAAATCCCCTGTGCCCCACCTGCTTGCCCCTCCTTTGCTCCTCCTCAATCCCTGGCAACCTCTGGGTCTTTTTTATGTTCACTATAGTTTTGTGTTTTCTAGAATGTCACATACCCCATCCCTGTTCAAAGGTGCATTGAAAAGTGATCGATGCAGTAGTACAGGTGGAGCACTAGGGGTGAAGTGTCACTTGAAATAATGATACCAGTAATAACAGACTTGGAGCTTTTTTGGATTTTGTGCTGTTCACTTTGAGATAAGTAGCAATTTTTTTCCCCACCATTAAAATTTCATGTGGGTCTAGTTTAGTATTCCTTGATGCCCTATTGCTTTTTGTTACATTTCACTATTCCAGAAAAATGAAATAAGTTGGGCACTTGGCATGTTTTCAACCTTTTAAATTGGTGCTGGCCAAGTGGCTTTGTGCAGGACAGAGACCATGGGCCACCAGGTCCCTGAAGCACCTAAGTGGGCAGCTGGCCTATGGAGAGCACATGTCTGATCTCAGGCCAGTCCTCAGTGTGCACCTCATTAGAAATATGACCGTGAAGCTGCACTTCACCAGCTGTTGATAGATCTAATAATCCATCATAGTGATTGGCACAGTGCCCAGGAACAATTAAGCCGTGAGCTTTGACTGAGAACCCACTCTTCCTGCCAACTATACTTCAGGTTATAGTTGAAAGAGGGCATCCACGTGGATGATTAGACACGTTGTTATTTGCCTTTATTATTTTGATGATGAGTAAATCCACCCAGGATCTGGAAGCAATTCCAAACTTGCCAGCCATCCAGGGCACCAGGGAGGTGAGGAGGCGTCAGGTCACACTGCAGGGAGCTTTCTGACCACCACTGCCTCTCTCATAGCTCATTGCAGGAGTGTGGAGCTCAGAGCAGGGGCCAGGCCAGGCATCCCCTTTTACTACCTGTGCAGCTAAGTAGTTAAAGAACTCAGGCTTTAGAGTGAAAACCCAAGCCCAAGTCCCTCTGCAAACTGTTTAGCATGATCTTGGACCACGAGCTTTGTCTCTGTCATCTGGGAATGACCATGGAAACTCCTGGATAAGGCTGAGATGATATACATGAAGACCTGAGCATGTTGTCTGCTACAGATACCTCTTGGGAATGTTATCATTAATTCTGAATTCTCCTGTACATAGGATTCTTAAATATGGAAACTTTATCTTTTGTTCTTTAAAAGTAATTTATACTCATTGTAGATAAATCAGGAAATACAGAAAAGTAATAAAACCATCATAGATCATATCACCATCAACCCATCATTGGGAGCATTTTAGATCATGACCTTCTCACCTGTGTGTGCATGTATATGTGTGCATGTATGTGTGTGGTTTCCTGGTTTGTTTCTTTCAGGTTGTGGTTACACTGTGCTGCATATTGTCTCTGGTATTTTGTCTTTCCCCTTTACCGTAGCGTGAGCTTTTCCTATTGGTTTATAATTCTTAGAGATTTCTTACTCTATCCAGGAACATTTAGCCAGCACAATTATCTTGCAATTTCAATTCAGTGTCACAAAGTGCTTGGTAAAAGAGCTCTAATATCTTCCCAAAACTAATATTTCCAAAAGATAGGATTTTCCAAATAGCAGGTAAAAGGACTAGCAGCTTTTCAGGTAAATGAATTGAATACATGCAGTGGATTTCTGCCACTGAAACGTTCAGTTTTATTTTAACACACAGATATGCAGTCTCTCACCTAATTTATTTTCTTTGTCTTCTCAGGACAATTTTCCTAGTATTGCTGTTTTCTCAATATGCCAGAAATGTCAAACTCCCTCTCCCGATTTACAAATCCAAGAAAGGATGGACCGCATACAAGTTACAGCTTTTCAAAATGTTCCCTGTGAGTAGTTGAGTGACAGTAATTGCCTGTGGTTCATACACAGACTGTTACGTGAAGGGAGAGATGTAAGCGGGCCTTCGTTAGGGGAGCATGTCTGTGTGGGGACATCAGGGTGCTAATGACCACCCAAACCATCTTGAATTCTGATTCTGAAATCAGAGCATATTCTCTTAGCAGTGCCTATGAGAGGGGGACATTGTCCTTGGGACTAAGTGAAATTTGACTCCATGAGTCTAGTGACATGGTGTCTTGTTATTTTAAAAACCAGACTTTGGGAGGGTTAAAGTAAGCTTACCTTTGTGAAGTTGTTTTCTTTAAATGGGATTCCATTCGAGGAATAGCCTGTCAACAAATCTGTTACGTGTTTTTTTCTGACTAGTACTGATGGTGGTGGGTTCTGGGATGATCACACTGCATGAAGGCAGTTTTACCAGTGTGGTTTGCCAATAACCAATAGTCACCCTGTTGGCCTGACTGAGCTTTTCCCCTTGACCGCTCAGATAATCCTGGCCATCCTCGTTTCCTGGCTGCTCTGCTTCATCTTCACAGTGACAGATGTCTTCCCTCCCGACAGCACAAAGTATGGCTTCTACGCTCGCACGGATGCCAGGCAAGGCGTGCTTCTGGTAGCCCCCTGGTTCAAGGTTCCATACCCATGTGAGTATCCTGGTGGCTAGAGTGGTCAGGAGCCCAGGAGGGCCCAAGTCAGAGGACTCAGAAGTTGGCCAAAGGCTCTGCAATCATGAAAAGCCTTCTTTGTCCCAGAATGTCTCCTAAGAGTCTCACCATTTCTGGTTATTAGAGGATTAGACAGCAAGAAAGGGACGCCTTTTCCCCGAGGGTGGTGATTCACACAGAGACTAACCAGCCCCCCTTTCAGGTTAATTAATGGGCTCTTTCACCTTCACTAGATGGGAATCATGGACCAGGGGTCTCTTGCCAGGGTTGAGTCCTGGTGGCCAGCATTTGAAGGTAGCTACTTAGAAAGGCAAGTCTAGAACTGTATGGCGCCTGAGCCACCAAAGCAAAAGGCTCGAGTGGGAGGGTCATGGAGATTAGCAAACCAAACTGCTCAAGCATGATGGAATTTATATAATCTTTTAATAGGGAGCATAATCTTTTCTTTTATTTGGTCACAGCCATGAGAGGTAAACTGATACTCACAAATGGGCTGAAGATAGAGCTTAAGTTATGCTTGAAGCACTGGGTAACTCTTAGGGGAGAGCAATAAGATCCCCAGGTGAGATGTCACCTGGACTCACGTGGACTGCTTTCTAGATCCCAACCTGAGTGACTGGCATGAACCCAGTGGGTTATCATGTACTTGTTTGCACTGCTGGGGACTCTGTTCCTAGCGTTTAGGGTCTTTGTTAGAACTGAAGCCTGCAGTTTGTTGGATTGTGCCATTTTGTTCCCCAGTTTAGCAGTCTCATTCTCACATCTTACAATGATGAGGAAGTAAAGTGAGAAAAGGCAAGAATTTTAAGGTTGAGCCAAAGAACAACTGGCCTAATTGTATCGAATGACAGCGGCGTTAGTGTTGTTCTTCTGGTCCCAACACACTTAACAAACCTTTAAAATGTGCAGACTTTCTAAAATAACACTCTTATCAGATTGTATGGTCTAGGTGTATATTTATGTACACCTATCCTTTTTCCAGGAGCTCTGGTAGCATAGTGGCTAAAGCACTTGACTGCTAACCAGAAGGCTGGTGGTTCAAACCCGCCAGCCACTCCTTGGAATGAAGGTTGGGCAATCCTTCTGTAGTGATACTGCCTCGGAAACCCAAGGAGGGGTCGCTATGAGTCAGGGCCAACTCGATGGCACATAACAACAACAACAACAATCCTTTTTCCAAAAACAGGATCTAAGATGGCCAGTAAACATATAATGTGAGATAAAATGAGATGATTCCGTTTGAGGTGGTGAATAAGTTTTGGAAACAAGTCCATAGCGATTATGAGTGTGATTAATGCCACTGGATTGCACACTTGAAATGATTAAAACAGCATATTTTGTGTTATGTACATTTTGTCACGAGGAGCTCTGGTGGCAGTGCCTAAAGCATTTGGCTGCTGACCAGGTCAGTGGTTCAAACCCACCAGCTGCTCCATAGGAGGAAGATGTGGCAATCTAGTTCCGTAAAGCTTTACAGCTTTGGAAACCTAATGGGGCTCACTATGAGTCAGAGTCAACTCGATGGCAGTGGTTTGGTTTTGGTTTTTATATTTTATCACAATTACAAACATGGGATGAAAGTAAGTCAGTGAGGAGGCCAGGAGGTGCTGCGGGGGGACACCCTCGTGCATGCACACAGGTGGGCTTTGCTTCTGGAAGTGGCTGTCAGGGGCTCTGAGCACAAACGGACACAGAGGGTTGTCAGGAGAAGTAACGGTTCATGTGACTGAGACCAAAGACACTTTTCCCAGGGACCTCTCATGGCCGATGGTAAGGAGGCCTACCTTAGTGGGTGTGGACTCAGCCTCAGGACAGGACACTCCTCCTGTGAGCTGGTGTGTTGCCAGAACTCCACTTGGTAAAATACCGCCTCCTGAGAGCCCAAAGGGTGTGGGCTTGTGTACTCTGCAGATGTGGCGTAATCCAGAGTCAGGTTTTCAAATGTCCAGAGCAGTGGTTCTCAGTCTGTAGTGTGCTAAGAATTACTTGTGTTAGTTATTAAAGCTACAGGTTGTTTGAACAAAATTCAGACTTCTGGTTCAAAATACCAGTGGTGCTGAGGTTGAGAAGCCCTGCTGTAAAGTAATAAAGATTGACATCAGAATTAAAAGATGTAATAACAGATTTAACGAGACAGCTTGGTGGAAGGCACAGGAGTTAGTAAAAAAAAAAAAAAAAAGTGATGAGCAAGGGATCAGAAATTAAGATTATAAATTTAAAATGTGGAAGTCAGTGGGGAAAAGATTTCAAAAAGAACTATGAGAAAGTAGAAAGTCGCACAAGAATAAAGAGACTCAGAAAATAAAAGGCAATTTGTGGAAAGTAGTAAATTTTAAAATAAAAGAAAAATGACCCCTGAAAAGAATCAACTCAGTAAAATGTAAAAACCACAGTGCTGCAAGGTAATAGTATAAAAGGCTATTTAGAAAACAGAAAGCAATAAGGAAGACATTGGAACTAGAAAAGTCCATTCAAAGTGCCCCCGAGTTAGGATGTTGCTGGTAGGCGTGGAGGTTCCCTAGCTCTTGCCAGGGGCCGGTCCCTCTGACAAAGGGCTGCCTCTTTGTCCTCTGACTGTTGCTAATGGGTAAAGTAGCCCCTGGCAGGAACAATTGGGCCCTCTTACACACACTTTGCACATCTTACTTTTATGGCATTTTTCTCTTCACAAACCCAGGGTTGCTTCCTTGTTACCTACAAGACAAAAGCTAAGTGCCTCTTGGGACTCATCAAGCCTTTCCTAAACCTGCCTCCACCACACCTGCGTGCCCCTCTGCTTCTGCCTTCAAAGCTGGTTCCTTCTGCTAACATCATCCCTCCATAGGCCCTTGGCTCTGCCCATTTGCTGCTGCCCCAGGCCAGTGCACACCCCAGACACCTCCATTGGCCTTCTCATCTCCAGACCTTCCCTGTCCTTGGAGAGGCAGCTCTATCCCCACCTCCTCAGACCCTTCCCTGGATAGTCAAGCCGTAAGCACTGACTTCCTCTTTTCTGGAATTCCTAGCCTATGTTTTCTCTCCTGACATAGCTTGTGTTGCCTATATTTGAAATGTAACCATTACATTGTTACTAGATCTTGCAATAAGTCCTGTTCCCTATACTACATTATTGGTTGTTGAGTGAGGGAGTATGGCTTTTACCCTTCTTTCTCTTTTCACCATGCTTTATACTTAGTGGGTATATTGTAAATAATTGTTCAAAGAAAGAAGGTGCAGGTACTTTTTTAAATCTTTCATTCTAACAATGAAAGTGCCTCATGCTTTTATTCAGTAAGATTTATGGCTTTCAATGTCCAAATACATACACTTCTAAGAAAAAAAAATTTAATAGAAAGGCAGATAAATACAGATACTCACAGATATATGAGCCCTTCTCTGCTTTCCGAAATGAAACTATTTCACCTTCTGTAATATGGTGTACTTGGAAAAAAGTGTTGTGTTATATTAGAGAATGCTTGTGGATCCTTGCACCATGCTTATTGTTGGGGTTTAAATAGGGAGCTCTGGTGGCATAAAGCATTTGACTGCTAACCAGAAGGCTGGCAGTTCAAACCTACCAGCCACTCCTTGGGAGGAAGACTGGGCAATCTACTTCCATAGTGATACTGCCTCAGAAACCCAGGGAGGGGTAGCTATGAGTTGGACTTGACTTGACAACAGTGTGTTTGGTTTTGGGGTTTTTGGTCATTTTTTACTTGCTACCATCCCATGATAAGAGCACCGTTATTTTATGACACACTTTGCAAAGCAGGGCTATAAACTCCTCTCACCCACTTTTGCCTCAAAAACACAGCAGCAGGTCATGTTAGATTGGGATACAGTAGACACACAGCATGACTTTGGAGCAGGTAGAGAAGCAGCTGCCAGTAATCTCTTTTGTTCACTAAAGGCACAGAGCAGTGTAAGCCTCGTTACAGCGTCTTCATTTGCCTCAGTAGCTATCCCCAGGTATCTGGTGCATTCAGGACTTGGGTTTAAAAATAGAGTCCCCACAAGCATCAGAATCTTGAGTGGCTCCTGCAGAGCCCACTGACGTACTGAATGCCTTTTCTGACGAACATCTCAGTAACTCTTGCCTGCCGCTCTCAGAAAAATAATAGGATTTCATGTTGTTTCCCTTTTGCAGTTCAGTGGGGCCTGCCCACCGTGTCTGCCGCTGGCGTCATTGGCATGCTCAGTGCGGTTGTCGCCAGCATCATCGAGTCTATCGGTGACTACTACGCCTGTGCGCGGCTGTCCTGCGCCCCACCGCCTCCCATCCACGCCATAAACAGGTATGTGCCGGGAGGAGGGATTTTTCATCAGTCCAGCACTGCAGTGCTTTGTTCTGTGGGCAGGATCATCTTTTTTTAAACTTTTATTGTGATTTGGGTGAAAGTTTACAGAACAAATTCATTTTCCCTACAGCAGTTCATACACATTGTGTTTCATGACATTGACTGCAATTCCCCACAGCGTAACAGCTCTCTTCCTGCTTCCTCCCCGTAGTTACCTCTTCCCTCTGTCTTTCCCTCCCATGCACTCCCACCTCCTGAGCTGTCTCCCTTCTGTCTGCCCGTCTGATCTCCCATGATTGATCACTCCAAGGAGTGCATCTACCTGATGTAAACGCTCACCTCATATTCCTGTCTGTTTGGCTGGAAGCCACAGGAGTAAGTTCAGTTACCTGAAGGGTAACTAGGGACCATACATAGTCTCAGAGGTCTCACTAGGCTCTATCAGACCAGCAAACCTGGTCTTCTTCTTTTTTTAGTTTGAGTTTTGTTCCACATTGTTGGCAAGATCATCTTGGAAAGGGAACTAGGAGTTTAGAATGAAGGCAGTAAAGCTTCAGGGCAATAGAATGACTGTTGGTCTTTGAACAAGTCACTTCCTGTATTTTTGGTCTCATTTTCTTCGTCCTTAAAACAGAGCAGTACTCCTACCCTGCCTTCCTTGTAATAATAAATAAGATACTCCCCGTGAGACCATTTTAAAGCTTCAACTTACAAATGCCAAGTGTCGCCATTGTTCTTTGCTTCCTTTTGTGTCGTTTTGATAGGCCCACTTTGGAGTCCCTGGATGGTGCAAAGAGCACATGAGGCTGCTAACAGAGAGGGTAGAGGTGTGAGTCCACCCAGAGACACGTCTCATTTCAGAAAATCAGCCACTGGCACCCTGTGTAGCACATTCCACCCCAACACACATGGAATGGCACCATGAGTCAGAACTGACTCCACAGCAAGTGGTGGTCATGGCCACTTTCATTTGCTCTTGTCTTGTTTTCCCAAACTGTTCCTAAAACCCCAAACCAAACCCACTGCCATCAAGGCAATTCCAACTCATGGCAATCCTCTAGGAGAGAATAGAACTGCCCCATAGGGTTTCTAAGGCTGTAAGTCTTTACAAAAGCAGACTGCTTCATCTTTCTCCTGCAGAGCAGCTGGTGTATTTGAACTGCTGACCTTTTGGCTAGCAACTGGATGCTTTAACCACTGTGCCACCAGAATTCCTTCTTGGGAAGGGGTGGATATTGTATAATAAAGAAAAGAAGGGCAAGAATAAATGAAATCTGCAGAATCAAGAGGTTTATGAGCTGTGAGGTGTATACTTTCAACATACTTGGTCTTTAGGTTCTGAATGCCACGATTGAATTGGGTGCTGTGGAGTCTGCAGAGGAAATGGCCCACATTACCCCCAATTTCCCAGCTGCTGCACCTCCAGAGAGAGTGTGTGTGATAAGGCCCAATGGTCCTGGTTCCTTAGTGGGGCTTGCATTGGTTCTTCCAGGGGATTTTGAGTCCTGGTTTTTATATCTTTCTCTAATGGAGCTGTTGCGTATGATTAAGTTACATTCATATTGCTCTATATGGAATATTGATGATACATTGATTCTTTTAAAAGTGTTCATATATATGGAATTACAAAATGTTTCCTCTCAGGTGAAACTAGATTTTAATAGTAAAGGAATGAAATCAATGTCTTTTTTCAATAGACACCCTTGTTAGTCTTACCACAACCCATTGCCATCAAGTCAGTGATGACACATTTGTCTTAGATCCCAACAAATGACTGTTTTCTGACTAAAAACCTGTGCCTTGCATCTAATGCATGATGTAGAAAGGGCCTTATCACGGGTGAGTGAGTGTGGAGGGTGAAAACGTAACCTGTGAAAATGCAGGTTCTCATTTAGCAGGTCTGGGTGGGTCTGTGAGTTTGCATCTGACCTCCCAGCGGGTGCTGAGTCTGCAGGCCCATGGACCACGCTTTTGAATCATAAGCGTTTACAGCCTGTTTCAGAATGTTGCCTCCACTGAGTGAGTGTTTCTCTTTTCTCCCGTTTCCTTTACACTTTAGGGGGATTTTTGTGGAGGGCCTCTCCTGTGTTCTTGACGGTGTATTTGGTACTGGGAATGGCTCAACTTCATCTAGTCCCAACATCGGAGTGTTGGGAATTACTAAGGTGAGTCACTCAGGTTGAAGCACGGGCCTGGGGCCAGACTTCAACCCACCAGCCTCTCCACCCCACTCTGCCCAAAACTCAGGCACACAGATATGGGACTGCCCATCCCAAACTCCAGCTGCCACAGAAGGAGCCCACTTGCAGCCACATCAAATGTATTACTAGCAAATAAACTTCGTATCTTAGTTGCCTTAGGTCACAGGGTGCTGTTGGCCAGGGTGTTGAGGAACACAGCTCGGCAGGCCAGCCTTGTACGTTGCACAATACACCGTATTTTCATTTCCCACTTCGCGTTGGTCACCAGACTCCCTAACTAGAGCAGTGTACCCTGTGAACTTGGGGGTGAGCCAGGAAGCCGCCTAGACCTGTTGTAAAGTTAGGGGGATAACATTCCAAAGAAAATTCAAAAAGATGTTCTGAAAGAAAATCCAAACATTTCCAAAGAAATCTCTATGCTATGTTGTATAACCATATGAAAAGAAACCAGATACCAAGTTTATGCACCTCGATTGCAGATTCCTGTGTGTGGGAGCCCTGCTCACACAGTCCCTGCCTGCCTTGTTGGTTGGTTTCCCAGGAGCTCGTTGTTGTTGTTGTGTGCCGTCGAGTCGGCCCCAACTTATAGCGACCCCTCCTTGGGTTTCCAAGACAGTATCACTACGGAAGTAGGATTGCCCAACCTTCCTTCCGAGGAGTGGCTGGTGGTAGGGCTACCCCATATAACTATTCCCAAGTCATATGTACTGGTAAAGATGCTGTAATAGCGTTTGGTGATTCTGTGGTAGAGCGCTCCTTCCATGAGGGAGACCGGGTTCAATTCCAGCCATCGCACCTCCTGTGCACACAGTGCACCATCTTGTCAGTGATGACTTAGGTGTTGCTGTGATGCTGAACAGGTTTCAGTGGAGCGCTCAGGCTGTCAGATTAGGAAGGAAGGCCTGGGATCAGCTTCTAGAAACCAGCCAATGAAAACGGCCATCTGAGGCATGACAGTTGGCCTGGAGCAACAGAAGAGGAGAGTCAGGAGTGGGAGGAGGATAAGGAATGTGCACCGTCAAGCCCATGTGCACAGCTGCATTAGGCAGGGAAGTGGGACTCGGAGCAGAAAGTCTCTAAAGTGTTAAGAGCTCCTCATCTGTGGCCTGAGCCCTAGGGCTGGTGGGAAAATGCCTGTCCAGGAGAGAGGAGTACTAGGCTAGACTCTACTGCTGATGGTACAGAGGACAGGTGGGCGGAGCAGCAGCCTGAGGCAACAAGCCCAGGTGGGAGGCTGTCCTATAGCTTACTGTTTGCAAGGCATTGCTCATATGACACACTTCATCTCATTTAATCCTCAAAGCAAAAGCATGTAGTTAAACCATTATAGAAATGAGGCCCCTAAGGCCCAGAGAGGCTAAGTAACATGCCCTGGTCACACAGCTAGAAGTGGAAGATGCATACAAACGAGAAGCTGACTCCAGACTTCTGCACTTTGGCCTCTACTCTTGACCACCTCTCACAGGCGATAGACGTGAAGACTTAAACTCAGGAGAGGTTCTCCAACCACCTTGCGGTTTTGTCTGATTGAGGTTATGGGGAATGTGGAGCAGAGGCCGAAGTGCTTTGGGGTTGGGTTCCCTTGGTGAACCGTGAGGAAAGTATAGCTCTTGCATTCTGCATTTGTGATGCCAGATGCTTTCACCGGTATGAGGCCGCTGGAAACCCAGAGCCTGAGTGCAGGAGTGGGTCCACGTGGGAGGCCTTGGGGACATCACCACAGTGAGCAGGGAGACAGTTTCACAGGATGGGGGAGAGGAGGAAGAAAGATGGGCAACGCCTTTATACTCTGAGTATCAGTGATAGAGTCTTAACAGTAGTTACGTGCTAAGACTGGTCCTCATTATGAAGTGAGACTGAGCCCTGCTAACTGAAAGTGTGTAAGAGTAATCCAGGTTTGGGCACCTCACCTTCCATGTGGGAGACCCAGGTTCTATCCGCGGAGGCTTGGCATGTTGCTGTGATGCTGAACAGGTTCCAGAAGAGCCTCCAGACTAAAACGGACTCGGAAGAAAGGCCTGGTGACCGACTTCCAAAAAGCAGCAGCCAGACATCATCCTGCACGGAGTGGCCACAAGTCAGGGGTTGTTGGCAGCTTGAGGATGGTCATTTCCCTGGGAGCCTGGTGGTGCTCCCTTTGCAGTGCTGTGGGGCCCCGTATGGAAGTCTGCATTGCTTGACCACCCAGTGAACACCGCTCTGCCCTCTGCTTGTGTCTGACAGGTTGGCAGCCGGCGGGTGATTCAGTACGGAGCGGCATTGATGCTGGCCTTGGGCATGGTGGGAAAGTTCAGCGCCCTCTTCGCGTCCCTTCCCGATCCTGTGCTTGGTGCCCTCTTCTGCACTCTCTTTGGTAAAGCTTTCTCCTTGATACCTGGCTTCCCTTTTCAGGCTCCTTCCTTTTACGTTTGCTGATTTCTAATAGAAGATGCCCTGCTAGCACAGTGGTTAAGCACTCCACTATTAACCGAAAGGTTTGGCCCTTTGAACCCACTGGCTGCTCCATGGGAGAAAGATGAGGCAGCCTCTGCTTCCATAAAGATCACAGCCTTGGAAATGCTACAGGACAGTTCTCCGCTGCCCTGTAGTATCTCTATGAGTTGGCATCAACTCGATGGCAATGTTTTTTTTAAATTTCTCATAAGGGAGTCCGTGTGTTAATAGTTAAGCACTCACTACAAAATGAGCCACGTGCACTACAGAAGCAATGGAAGGCAGAGTTGGAGTAACTTCTCAGAGACAACCAAACACCTAAAAAAAATTTTTTTTTAAATAGTCTAACACTTGACTCCCGGAAGGAAGGTTGGGCAATCCTACTTCCGTAGTGATACTGCCTCGGAAACCCAAGGAGGGGTCGCTATGAGTCGGGTTTGACTCGACGGCATATAACAACAACAACAACAACACTTGACTACTAGCTGAAATGTTGGTGGTTAAGACCGACCCAGAGAAGAGCCTCGAATACAGGCCCAGCGATATGCTTCCAAATGGTCACAGCCCACGGAGCACACACTACACACACGGAGTGGTCATGAGTTGGAATGGACTCAGTGACAACTAACAATAACAATTTTTAACATAGAAGGCAACAATAAATGTCTAGTTTAAAATATAAAAGAATATGCCTTCTAAACTAAAAGCCACATCACCCTCTTGCATTGAATTAATGGTCAAAGTAGAACCAATAATGAGAAGACTCTCCCCCTCTGATTGGGCCGTTGAAAACTGGCTGTTTTTCATGATGGACTGTAGATTTGATGTCTCTGCCAGTCAGTCATAGAAGTCAGGCATACACCACATAGCAGGGTGGGCGTCCCAGCTCAGTTGAAAAGATGAGATGGAGGTTTTAAGGGGAATCAGTGTCCTTGTTTTCTACCTGATCTGAAGGAAACTTGGTGTGATCCCTTTGACCCGCCCCAGATACGCCTGAGTAGTGCATAGGCCATTTGGATTAGAGACCCAGGGTGGTCACTCCTTCCCCCTAACCCTCTTCTTCCATCACTGCACTGGTCTTCAGACTTGTTCCTGAGGGGATGAGAAAGGACTGTAGGGAGTCTGCCATCCACAGTTAAGAGGACTCGACATTGAGCCAGTAGTTAACTCAGTGTTTTCTCTTCAGGGATGATCACAGCTGTTGGCCTCTCTAACCTGCAGTTCATTGATTTAAATTCTTCCCGGAACCTCTTTGTGCTTGGATTTTCAATCTTCTTTGGACTCGTCCTTCCAAGTTACCTCAGACAGAACCCTCTCGTCACAGGTATGGGGAACAGACCTTACGTTCTCGGGGGAGCTGGAACCACAGCCAGCGATTCACAGAGACTCGTGGGGGGTCATGGAGCATCAGGAACTGTTGGGATGAGTGTTCTCCTGTGTGTTGCTTTCAAAGCTCACTTTGCTGCAGTTTGTCTGGAAGCCCTTTGTGTTTCCACGTAACCAGCGGGTGTGCAGAACTCCTGTGGATATGGAGGTCTCTTTTTACCGGAACCATCTCTGAAAAGCCTTTGGATTTCTCAAAGTCATGCTATATTTAAATCTGCAATTTTTTTGAAATTCATATTTTTCTACTGGGATTACAACAGCTAAGAGCAATCAAGATTAGCCTCTTCAGCTCCCTCATTCATTTCTTGTTTCCAGTGTCATGGGGAACGAACAAAGGAGGAACTATCCTAAGAGACAGCTGTTGCTGCTGATCCTTTATTTTGAGCAAATGTAGAATTGAACATCGTTAATGTTTTAAATATAGAAAGGGTGCAAACTCCCTAATAACAAGGACACTCGTTTTTATATTTTTCCTTTCCCATGCTGCTTTTAAACTTTTAATATACTGCATTCTTGTGGGGAAATCTTTATAAATCCACTTGTTTCTAAGTAAAAGTAGCTGAAAATAGTAACCCAGAATGAAGAAAACCTTTGTTTGATTGCATATTCCACAGCTATTTTTGTTCGTTCCCTATTCGTTTTGTAGATTTTGCTCAGCCTTCAAACAACCATCTTTTGTTCTGAATTATTTTAATCTGCAAACAACACTCCCAATGGCTTCAAAGTTCATCACAGGAGCTCACCCTATTAGGTTTATCTTGTACCCACCATTGTTAGGAATTTTTCTTACAGAGACACCATTCAGTCACTCTTGAAAGCCCTCAGAGTGGCGTAAAACGTTAGTGGCAATAATTGATCCGCACACACACACAGACATACAACTGAGAAGTCTGCACTTCTGTGCTGCACAGTGACTGTGGTGGAATGAGTATGCCCATCGCTGTGCCGCTCTGCAGTGACACTTTATCACGATTTTCTGTTTCTAGGGATAACAGGAATCGATCAAGTGTTAAATGTTCTTCTCACAACCGCTATGTTTGTTGGAGGCTGCGTGGCTTTTATTTTGGACAATACAATCCCAGGTATGTGGCATGTATCAAACATGCTTATATTACATAATGTGATTTATTTTTTTACTAAGTAATAATGGAAACCCAGAAGAGTAAATCAGTTAAAAATCATCCACTGACTCTTCTGAAGTGGTTGAGATTACAGTCTCAGCTAGATGCCCTTTTTTTTTTCTCTTTGCCAAATTCCCGTTGAAAGAAACAGGTACATTTCTTGTGTAGGGTGGGGCGGCATTGGGATGCCTCGAGCCCTCTCCAGAGCAACCTGCTCACCCTACACAGCCTGAGCCGTGAGCCTTGCCATTTGGCTTTCCTTGGCTTGTTTCTATCACTTTCTCTAACACCTGAGGCATTCCTGTCCTTCAAGTGTGTCAGTCCTAAGACAGGCCCCTAGCCAACCTCAAGACCAACTGGTAGACAGCAGCAGTGAACAGGATCAGTGACAGGCACACGGAGGCTGCGCTCTCCCCAGCAGGCTAGGACCCTCTTTGTCCACTGGGAGCGTTCTCTGCCCAGCACTGAATGTCAGGCCAGGGAGGAGATGCGGGCCCTGCTACAACCCTCCCCTGTCCATGGAGGAGGCTGCAATATATACCATTCTCAAACGCTGGTAGACTCTTCCTTCCAGGGCAGGAGTGGGTCCCCCTGGAAGGGGACACTTACTTTTGGGCATGAAGGTTTAATTGAGATGTTCCCCTTGAAGTAACGTACCCCTAAAAGTTTTAAGCAAGAGCTTGCTGGTGAAACCAGGGCTGGACACTTCAGACAGAAGATATCACATGATGAAGAGGTAGAAGGTGTTGGACTTCAGAGAATCAATAAGTGATGCCTCCTATCCTCAGAGGGCAGGAACGCATAGGAAAGGACACAGGGAAAAGGCAACCGCAGGGAGAAGGGAGGAAGTGGGAAGAGAGGTGTTACATTATGGGGATTGCAATCAATGTCATGAACAAAATGCGTATGAACTGCTGTATGGGAAATGAATTTGCTCTGTAAACGTTTACTCAAATCACAGTTGAATGAATGAAAGCCCCCTTTCTCTCCTGAGCCAGAACTAATTGAGAGGAGGCTCTGGAGTCAGATACCTGGAAAGTAACAAGTCAACTTTATTACTCAAACACCACAGGAGAGCATAGCTTAGATGCAAGAAGATAATGAGCTTCCTAAAGAACCATCACAAAGTCTAGCTTGTCATCCGGTCTTAGGCACAGAGATCGTTAGATGTCCTGCTGCCTTAGCTTCCTAGAGCCACTGTGTCAGAAATAGCTCAGGTGGGTGCTTTAAAGAACAAAACGTTTATTTTTTCAAATCAGAATCTTGGCCATTTCACTTCCTGCTGTGGCCTCTCTCGCATTTCTCGTGTCTGCCAGCAGTCTTAGTAGGAGAAGTTCCTTTGCTTGTAGACAGATCCTCACGTGGCCTCTGTCTTTTCCGTTTGTGCCCCTGTGTCTGTTCCACTGTTTCTGTAGCACAGATGTGATTAGGTTTGGGACCACCCAACTCTGGTGTGATCTCATGACTGTAACAAAAGAAAACCCCTGTTTCCGAACAGAACCATATCCATCAACACGGAGACCAGGACTTCAGTGTGTATTTTGGGAGGACACAGTCTGACCCATCAGCCCCATGTAGCCAGAGGAGATCCAGCAGTCCTCTCTGTACTGGGAGGATTTATGAAAAGAAGCCTGGGAGTTGCTAAGTCTTGTGTGCTTAGCTCTTCCTCCCTGACTCCTCTGTCAGGGTGCCGAATGGTCAGGAGCATGACTCCAGTGGAAGGCCATTGTCACAGAGCAGGACAGGTGGAGTGTACATGATAAGTACATGTATACACACACAAATAGAGCAAAGCAGTATAAAACCCTCAGTGTGTGGGTAGGGCTGAGTAAGGAAGGCATGTGTAGTATAGTGAAAAGACTTAGCTGCATTTTGCACGGTCAGATTTGCATAATTTTTGCTATATTAAGAAAGATTTAGGGGTGAGGTGGAAGGACTGGGCCTCCAATCAGGAGGCTGACATGATGCCCTTGGAAAGGGATGACCTGGCCTAGGCTAGCCCTCAACAGTGAAAATGGAGAACATGGGCCACATGGAAGAAGGACATGGAGGAGGAAGTCATCAGGAGGTCATCTAAATGTGGAACGAGGAACAAAGGCATGGTGGTTAGTGGTTCCTAGAATTCTGGTTGGGACAGCTGGGCAGTTGAGTGTCACCAGCTCCTCAGGTTTTCTTCACTGTCATCTCATCTGTGGAACAGCACATTGCAGAGTCCTGTTCTTTGTAGGCTGGTAAACTCCACATTTGGTTGTCTTGTTTTGTGTGTGTGCATGTGACAGGTACCCCAGAGGAGAGAGGAATCAGGAAGTGGAAGAAGGGCGTAGGCAAAGGGAGCAAGTCACTCGACGGCATGGAGTCCTACGATCTGCCTTTTGGCATGAACATTATTAAAAAATATCGATGCTTCAGCTACCTGCCCGTCAGCCCAACCTTTGTGGGCTACACATGGAAAGGCCTCAGGAAGAGCGGGAACAGCCGGAATTCAGACGAAGACTCGCAGGCCACAGTATAGCCTCAGGGGCACTCGGTGGCATGTCTCTGTAGTCCCTGGCGAGTAATAAGCAGTAAAATATATATATATGTTTGTATATCTGCATTTACATTCTGCACCCTGGAGCTAAGACTAATGACAAATAGTTTTTCTGTTGTGGGTGGTGAACGTGTCTCATATGGTGTCTCGCATATGTCCTTATTTAAATTAAGCCCTTCACCCTTTGCCTTCTGAGAGCATCCATTGCTGGTTGTGGTCACTGAACTTGAAGTCCCAATCCTCCTGTGGGAGGGGATGTTTGCGATCCATTGTGATTCCTTACTTTTAGTCCCCTTCCTCAGGGTGGGGTTGAGGTCAAGATCTGAGCTGCATACCACGCTGGTTTTCCTGCAAGTCCCCCAAACCCCACAAGGTCCAGTGGCTTTCTGTCCTGGACACACTTGGACCTATTTCCTTTCTATTTGATTTTTGCAAGTCTTCACCTCAGCTTGTGTCTGTCGACACCTCTTGTGGCCGAGGAGCACCGTGTTCTTGCATTATCACAACTGACTGGTCAATTGTGATTCTGTATCGATAACTCCTGATACTCCTGTAGGACCCCATTGAAAACTGTGACATGGCTACCTTGCACTCGGGAAAGGTCTGTATTGTTAATAGAATGGTGATCTATCCTGGGGATTGGAAGGGAAGGGAAAGTACCTTTAAGTAATATCTGATTCTCAACTGCCCTTTTCTCTGTGCCACCTTGCCCCAGACTGGACGAGCACATTTCCTGTGGCCTCTTTTTTACTAGTAACTGAGACACCCTATCTGGCATTATCACCACTGGCTGGTGTGACGGGTATAGAGTGCCACACAAGGGCACCAGTCAGATGTTTCGGGAGTCTTGGCTCTGCTGTCATGTGGATGTTAGTTACCGTCGCGCGTGTCTATAATTACAAGGTTTTATTCCTATTTAATGTTACTGACTATAGCAGATTTTTGAAATCAGTGTTTTTCCATGTGACCCTCTTACCTGCATCCCTATTACTTGTCCCACAACCCCACCCCATTAAGAAAAGAACCAGCATCTTTAAAGCTGTGGACACCATCAGGGAAGCTTGTTGTAATGGCTTTTGAAGGCCAGTAACCATTATTGTGGTTGTGTTTTGTATTGCTTGATACCATGAAAGTGTAAATACTATAATGCCTAATCTATTTATCAAAACTGACTACTGGACCAGAGCCCAGAAACCATGGGTCAAGTTACACGTGAATTTGTTTTGTGAAGAAGGGAAGCTGGGGCACAGGTATCAAACAGACCTGCCATATTGAGTGGTGTGGCATCCTGGTAAATTCACTACTCCAGTTAAAGTTCTTCTGTTGTAAGTCATTTCTGGCAATTATGGCGTAAGGGAACTTGCGTACCCACTAGATTTTGCTGAGGGGAGGGTTAGATTCCCTGGCCAAATGTTGCCTTTCATGTTTTAAGTTATTGCAGAAGGTGGTTAGAAAAGTGAGTGGCTGGCCCCCTCTCTTAAGAAGAGTTCTAATTAATAACACTAATTTCTTTCTGGGTCAAGGAGGGGAAGATTTCTGTTTAGTTTGTGGTTTTCAGCCAAGCAAAAGCCTGAGACATAAAGTCGTGACCTCACCTCATGGAGTTGTACTTCTTAAATGGTCATTGACCTGATTGAGCTTTGAATGACTTTGGACACTCCTGGCTCCCAAAACATGGGTTTGGTCCTTTGCAACCTTGTGTTGACCTGGTGAACTTCTTACCACCTGAAGCTGGCTACTCCTCACCACCTTGGGGTGTCTTTTTGTCACTATGGATACCTTCATCCCCACCCCCAGAAATTTTGAGCTTAGAAGTTTATCATGACAAGAACACTTTAGAGTCACTATGTTTGGCCAAGATCTTATTGCAGATTAAGTAAAGGACTTAGATTCTAAACTGCACTTAATTTTGTACTCTATATATTTTTTAAAGATGTATCTTTGATGCACAGTGAGTTTAGAAGCACATTAGTTAACTGTTTTCATACCCTCCGATGTGGGAAGTCCTTGAGGCAGACAGCCCTCTTGTATTGAATTAGTCTCAGTTATTTGTAGACTACTCAACATCTCTGGTTTCTCTGCTCTGAAAAATGGGGAAAACTGTTAAACTTCCCAGAGATTTGTAGAATTTTAGCTCTCTAGGTCAAAAGATAGGCCAAATAGCCAAGTAGAGGCATCAGAACCACCAGGAACTCAGACACAAGTCCTCTTCAACTCAACATGACCAGCATCTTCCCTCCCATTGGATAACGCTTGGTTATGTGCTTCAGATGTCCAAGAACCTGTACCCTCTGAAACCCTCTTTGGGGGCTGGGTATAATTGGGAGATTTCAGATCTGCTGGTCCAAGGGGATGTTTGGAACTTCTTACACGAAGGGAAGCCCTGCATCCAGCCCTACTATTAAAAAGAGGCCTCTGCCCTTCTGGTTGATGGATCCATGAGGGCAGATAATAAATTCTCTAGCCAAGGAAGGGAGGAAAGAGGGAAGCCTGTCTGGAGGCCCTCATTGAGTCTGGTACTTTCTGCACATCTACTTACCTTTGCTTGAGTGATTGGAGTCTTATAATAAATCATGCACGTGCAAGACCTACATATTAGGAAGTGGTCCTCCTGCTAGCTAATGTGCTAGAGAAGGAAAGTTTATAATTGAAAGAAGAGAAAAAAAAAAGTACTCATCTATTTCTTGGGTTTCAGCATACCCCTGAAGAGAAAGCTTAGTGGGAGTGGTGGGCATGCGTGGTCTGTGCCTGTAACGCTACCCAACTGCATGCTGGTCTGCATCTCTGGGTCACATCCCAGCCGTGCTTTGTTTGGCCAATAAAATGCTCTAATTAAAATACTCTGAATTTGAATGTCCTTAGGAAGGGCATTCAATCTCCAGCTTCCACACTGACCACCTACCCACCATCTTCACAGTTCACCTGCCTGGCCCTCGAAAGAAAGCATTCGGGTTGACACTCCTGACGTGGAAAGCAGAAGCTATTTATATGAACAGGAGGTGCTGCCATATTCACAGTAGGGGTAGAGGAGATCCCACCACTCTTCTTTTCTTTTTTTTTTTCCAAATTAAATTTAGGATTTTACTTGACTAACACCAAACCCGCTGTCATTGGGTTGATTCCAACTCATAGTGACTCTATAGGACAGAGTGGAACTGCCCTATCCCACCACTGATTCTGATAAAATATTTGCCTAACGTGGTAATGCACAATAATGAGAAACGGCTTCAGTCTCTATAAATGATCTGCAGTCTCCCTAGAGAGGTAAGCTTAGAATCACTGATGTAAAATTTACATTCAGAGTCTTTCTTGAGAGCGTTTCAAATGTCAGCTTTTAGTAAGTTTTCTGTGATTGATAAGGTGAGAGAAGTGGTTTAACAAGCCAGCTAGAATGAAGTGTTGTGGGCCCCTATGATTTCCCTTTCTCATGGTGACAAATTCACACCCAGGATTTGCTTTATACTGTAGAATATGGACTCATGACGACAACTTGGTTTATGCATGAATATTGCTGCAGTATTTCCATATAGTAAAGTAACATTTCTGCCCAGGATAATAGTCACAGTTTTCCAGGGGGGGAATGATATAATTTTCATGACAATGTCATGTGATGATAGAATTTCTCCATTGATGAATCTCTAGTATGTGTGTATACTTTATTTACCCATGCGTATATTTTATTACCAAGAGCTAAGTTGTTATTTCTTTAACTCACGTCCCTGCTGAAATATTGGTACTAGCAACTTAGACGTCAAGTCGGCAAAGTATATTCTTCAGTAATATTTATGCCACAGGTCTGGCCAGGCCAGATAGAAGATGAATAAGGAACTGTGGCCGTGACCTCATTCCAGAACCTTTCTGGCCAGAGAGGGGGCGGCATGCTGCGGGCTGTGTGCTGGGTATAGGCACAGGGCTTGATTGCCCAGCTGTTGCTAGATGACCAGTGTGCACAGTGGCTCTGCCCTCTGCTGGTGGTGGTGGTGTATGGCACATATGTCTGGGCATCCACAGAGTTTGCTTCTCCATGGGAATGGCCCCCTGACTTTAGAGAAGAGCCTTGGGTCTCATGTGTATTGTGACCTATCCCCTTATGCTTTGGACATGGAGAGTAGGACATCGCCCACCCTCCACCGGTCCTCAGTACAACCGGAGTAGTGTAAGAAGGCTGCCCAGTTTTACCAGCCTTCAGCTTCCGTCCCTGGCCTCATAAAGCATGTTAATGCTGGGAATCCCTTTTCAGCAGCCGCAAACATTCCTGCCCTTTTAGGTTGTGCCTGACTGTGCCCCATCATCCCTCAACATCAGTACCATCCAACATCCTTAGAATTGCTGTGTGTGTTTTCAGGCACTTAAGCATCCTTACTAGCGTTGCCATCATACTGACAGTTCCAATTAATATGCTTTTTTGTTCGTTCGTGACAACCTGTGTTTGACCCATCAATACATTTCTGACTGTTCTTAAAACAGTAAGGATGCCTAAATTTTCCTTGAGTTTTTGTGACTGACTTAGGCTATATACTTTTCTGGGATTTTGTTTTTGTTTATTTTTGGTTTTTTTATTTTGCATACCAAGGGTATTTGGGATAGGGTTGTTTTTTGAGATGTGTAATTCTTTTATGGAGTTTTTAAAAAGAAATTTCATATTGTTTTTCTAACATGGCTTCATTAAACGTTTAAGTATTTTAAAAATATGTAATATTTGGACCAGATGTTGTGAATAATAGTAGAGAAAAAGCTATTTTATTCTGTATTTTTAAAACTGTTCCGTACAAATAAAAGCTCTCCTGGACACAGTTTTGCTGTTCACAGGCCTCCTTCTATGGCTGGTCTTCAAGAGAATTGTAATTAATGAAGTTAAAGGTCATCACCCAAAGGAGGGAAATCGACCAACGAAAAACCATATAGCTTGCAGGCGTTACCTGCAGTTCAAGTTTGCAGGCGTTACCACTCACTGTCAAGTGCCTGGAAGACTTGAAGGATGGAAGTGGGGCAGGAGAGGGGATGGGCACAAGGGTGATCGGTGCTCGCTGCTCGGGAACCAGTGATGGATGAGGCCTCAGGAGGATGCTGAAGGGGAACAGAGACGACCTCAGAGGTGTTAGAGAATGCAACGTGCTGAACGTGGGGTTGAAGTGTGGAGTCCCTTACATCAGCAACATCTGGAGACTGGAGACATTCTCGGAGCATAACCATATGGTGGAAGCAGAGGGCCTTGGGGCAGCCTGGGTCCCTTTCCGGATATCTGAGTGTTCAGCCTGGGCCAGGAGAGGCTGAGCTGTGGGCAGCAGAAGAGAGTGGCTCCTGCAGGCAGCTGAGGACACAGCCCAGATCAGTCAAAGGAGGTACTCCCAGGTGGGACATAAAGATGGGTCCAAAGGGGCTTGGGTGTAGTTTCCAATTCAGAGCAAACTTAGAACTACCTAGTTGCCATCCCCATCCTCTGTTCTTCTTTGGCCATCTGGGAAATGATGACCAGTGGAGGGTATGCAGCCTGCCACCTCTAGTGTCCTTCCTGGGAGCTACTGCTGGTAACCAGTCACAAGTGAATTGTTTCACTTTCAATTATGAAATAAGTAATGCACACAACAAGAATATTTGTAAGGTATTAATAATAATGAAGCATTGGTAGTTAGGGGGTACAATTCTCGCCTTCCATGCTGGAGACCAGGAGCGCTGGTGGCATAGTGCCTAAGGCATTTGACTATTAACTAGAAGGCTGGTGGTTCAAACCCACCAGCCACTCCTCAGAAGGAAGGTTGGGCAATCTACTTCTGTAGAGATACTACCTCGAAATGCAAGGAGGGGTCACTGTGAGTCGGATCTGACTGCACGGCGGTGATTTTTTGGTTTTATGCTGCAGACCTGGGTTCAATTCCTGGCCAGTGTGCCTCATGTGCAGCCTCACTTGCCCGTCAATGGAGCCTTGTGTGTTGCTGTGATGCTGGAGAGATTGCAGTGGAGCTTCTGGACTACATGAGACTAGGAAGAAGGGCCTAGCTATTTACTTCTAAACATTAGCTAGTGAAAACCCTGTGGATCAGCAGTCTGCCCCTCTGTACCTGAGGTCACCATGAGTTGGGGCCAGCTCTCCAGCAGCTAACAACAACAGCAACAGTAATAAAAAGAGCATCCATGTTTCCACTCTCCCAGCTTGAATAGCACGTCCCCTGTCCTTCAGCAACCCTGTGGGCTCTTCTCCTGGTGCATCCCCACCCCTACCTGAGAGATCGCCACTACCCTGAGCTTAGGTTGATCATTTCCTCGCTTTTCCTCACCATTTTGCCGTATGTATGCACCCCTAACCAATGTACTGTTCTATATGGTTTGAGCTTTAGATGAAAGAAATTATACATGTTCGGTGATTTTTCACTCAGTGTTGTTAATGCATGTTAATTAATGTGTTAATATATATCCATAATACCGCTCTGTCATGTTCACTGCTGGATAGTGAAATTTAAGGGCAACAAAGACAAAAATCATTCTGAAAGCTTCCAGAGGAAATGAGCTGAACCAAAGCCTAAAGGGCTGGAACCACAGGGACGTGAGATTTTCCAGTAGCAACCCTGTTTGTGGAGTAACTAAAGGAAAAGGACTTCGATGGTAGAATTTTATCTCCAGCCAACTGTTAAGCAAATGTGAGGACAGGATAAAAATACTCCAGGGCATCATGGATGTCTAAAAAGTTGGCCACTCAAAGGCTTGCATTTAAGATTATTTTGGTTGAAGTGCTTAAACATCAAGAGAAGTCCAGGACATGCTGTAGGAGATAACTGAAGTAAAGGTGAACAGATGAATACCTTGGTAAAGCTAGTCATTAAAAATCTAATCATAAAAAAGGACGAAAGGAAAAACAAAATATATCCATAATGACCTTGAATTATAATTTGAGGCTATACCAATACGATGGTGATCAGGGGATAGATGATTTAAAGATGTGAGAGCTAGAAACACATTCAAGGTATCAATTACTGTAAGTGGACCAAACTTGCCAATTAAAAGATAGATTGTCAGACTAGATGACAAAACCATGCTGTTTATAACACTGGTGTACAAAAGTGTGGTCTCTGGTCTCTGAGTACAGGTCTGCAATTAATGATGAGATACATTCAGAAATGAATTAAGAAGGTCTTAGAAACTTTATAGAACTTTACAAAACCTTCTAAGCAATCTGAGTCATTTTATGTCTGTTGAATCTAAAATATCTGGGCTTATATTTTCTAATTATTTCAATTTCAATTATTTATTAATTCATTTTTCATACCTTAAAAGTTTTAGTTTGTGGTGGATTGGGGACAAAAATGAAATCCTTCAACACAGGTACGCTGAGAAGGAAGCGCTGGGTACAAGATTGATTTTCATAAGAACATGCAAAAATTGAAAGTAAAAAAATCAAAAGAAAGTCACATTGAGCGCTACACTATATGGAAGCTGGAGACAATTGACCAGCTGTATTGCTTTAGGCATGTTCCTTAAACTCTGATCCTTTGTGTTCTTCTGTATAAAATGGAAAAACATAAGCGTCTCAGAGTTGTAGAGGGATTTAGGGGTTAAGATGTAGAACCTCAACAAATTAGGTTCCATTTCTCCTTACTTCCTCCCTAGGCCTTGTAGACATACACACACTTATATATTTATAGAGCCACATGGTATTCTTGCTTTAACAGGAAGTATTGGCTAGGCCAGAACTGACTGGTGGAGCAGTTGGTAGAGTCGGGCTTCCATTTCTAGTTCCTCTGTGTCCTCTGGACGAGTCAAATCTTTGTCAAAGTGGCCCAGAAGTTTCAAAGATCCAAGGAAACACACAGATATATTCTCTGAATCTGACCAGCTCTTGGGACTTTTGTGGGAGGCAACTCGATTCCAACCACAAATGGGGCTCAAGCACCTACATACCTGTCCAGTGGACAGAATGGGGGTGGCAGGTGGGGTATGAGACTACATTCAGAACCGGATGTAAAGGGAGAAACAGTGAAAGAGAGAACACCATTATTTTTTTAGGATTTTTTTTCCTCTGCTGATGTTGTGAAGTTATCAGAGTAATATGTGTATTTTGTGACAAATGAAACAATGCAATCAATATAACAATGTGAAAAGTAAGGCCACTCCAGCCTAACATTCCCACCCACCATGCAGTAAACATTGTGATTCATCCAGTGTATTCTTTCATTGTGTTCTGTTCAGCTAGCATCTGTAGACACAGTTGCATGTACCATCAGAAATATACAAATACAAGGATTGTGTTTGCCTATTTATTTTGCCTGAAATCGTATGGTAACGTACTACAGTTTGCAACTTCCTATTTTTCACTAAACATCACAGCATGTCCTGTTTCACCTGTTTTTCTTGTACACAGCATATAGCTAGATGTCATTTTTTAATTCTGTCATTTGTTCAGAGAATTTACGCTCCATTTATTGTATTCATATTTTGAATTTCATTCCTTCTTCATTTTACTAATTAGTTTACTTTGTTGTATTCTAAACTACTTTCTCTTTTTCTTAATTTGATGAGATTGTGTTAATTTCCACCTTCCTCTGCCCAATTAGCTGGAGAGTATCATCGAACTTTTTCTAGCATTCATAATTAAATGAATATAATTCTACTATGAAAATAAAATAGCAATTATTCCTCTCACCACTCCCATCCTCTCCCCTAAATAAATTGAGACAAACATGATACTTTGTCCCAGATGAGACATTAAGAAAGTTTTGCTTCTGTCAAAAACCCTTAAGTTTTGCAGAGATAGTTTGACCCTTCATTCCAACTGATTATTTGAATTTTTCTGACTTATCTCTTTATTTATGAATCCTTACAATTTATACTTACACAGTTTTACACACACACACACACACACACAAAGAAACAAACCCATTGCTTATATGTTACAGAGTAGAGCTGGTCTGTAGAGTTTTCTTGGCTGTAATCCTTATGAAAGCAGGTCGTTAGGCCTTTCTTCCACTGTTAAGTGGGTTCAAACTCCTATCATTTAGGTTAGCAGCCGATGACAAACTGCTACCATCACCAATGGTCCTTTCTACTTCACATAGTCATCATTCAGAGTCCCTGGGTAAAGCACACGGGTAAGTGCTCAACTTGTGTGCCCTCAAGTTGATTATGAATCACAGTGACCCTATAGGACAGAGTAGAACTGCCCCATAAGGTGTTTTTTTTTTTTTTTTTTTTTTGCATTATATTGAAATAATTTATGTACAGTGAAATACACGAAACTAACGTGACATAGGTCAATGTTCTTTTTTTTTTTTTGCAATATTTCCTCCCCTCCCCCCCACCCCTGACAACCCACAAAGAAAGTTTCCCTCCATGTATAATAAACCTTTCCTTGATGAAGCAATGAACTAATATCATATTTGTCCTATTATGCAGTGTTTTGCAGACTCTACATTATTCTTTAGTGCTGCATAGCATTAATTATCAGCAAATATGAGTTTGTTGCTGTCATTTTTGTTATGTGCTTTTTTGTGGTGTCAATTTCTTTGTTCCATATAATTTTCTATGTTGAACTCGTTTTATTTGTAAATCATGTTATCGTTTCCTTTTTGCTATTGTTTTAGTATTTGCTAAATATTTGTGCTGGTCCTCTTTTTTATTTTGATGTGAAGGTTTATCATTTTTCTTTGAGGTTACCCTGTAACAGTCTGTTCTATCTTATAGTTGTTTTGACTTCTCTACCATCTAGAAGTTCTGTAATGACACAGTTTTTTCCCTCTTTTTGGTTTGTAGTTGTCCTCATTTGTCAATTGATGTCTCTGGTTCCCTGTTTGCAATCTTGTAGACTTCTTTATTTTGGATACTTCCATAGCTGGGTTGGTTTCTGGGTTATGTCACTATGTGTGTTACTGGTCAGTTGTTGTTGGCTGTTGTTGCTTCTCTGTCCAAAGGACTGCCTTTAACTTCTCTTGTAAGGTTGGTCTGGTTTTAACAAATTCCCTTAATTTCTGCTTATCTGGAAGTATCTTATTTCACTATCATATTTGAGGGACCATTTTGCTGGGTACCTAATTCTTGGTTGGAAATTTTTGTCTTTCAAGGTTTTATATATACCATCTCATTGTCTTCTTGCCTGCATGGTTTCTGCTGAGAAATCCAAGCTTAGTCTAATTGATTGCCCCTTGTAGGCAGCTTTTCGTTTTTCCTGTGATGCTTTCAGGATTCTTTCTTTGTCTTTGGTTTTGGTGAGTTTGATGATGGTATGTCTTGGTGATTTTGTTTTGGGGTCTGTCCTGTTTGGGGTTTATTGGACTTCCTGAATGGATATTGTGTTAGACTGGGTTCTCTAGAGAAACAAAACTAGTAAAACTTAAATAGAGAAAGGGATATTTATCTTAGGAAAATGGCTCATACTTATAGAAGCTGGCAAGTCCAAAGTTCTTGGATCATATGTCAAGCTGGAGGCTTTTCCAACTCATGCAGCTGCAGGGTCTGAGGAGCTCAAGTTGGCAGGCGGTATACTGGCTGTTGACTCCAACAAATGACAAATACAAGATCTCCAGGCTGAATGGTGGATTGTTCACTCACGGACAGTTGTAGGCAGCACAACAGAATCCCAAGCCACAGAAGAGTGTCTCTTTTCCCAGGATGTCCATAAATATACTGGAAGCAGGCCACACCTCTGGGGAAACTCCCTTTCAATGGATTAGCTGCTCAAAATATATACATCTGATCCCTTCATTGGAACAATCCGCACAGAATTGTGTTCCAGCCAAGTTGACACACAGCTCCCGCTATCACAGTCCATCCCTTGTCAACTTGGCAGTTGTACACATCTTTTTAACCATATATAATCTCTAAATAAGGACAATTATAAAGTCATATTTGCACCTAACATCATACGCTAACACGTACAACTGAAATGCATTAACCTTATTTACATTTCACAGTTCACAACAGAAGGAAACAAAAATATTTGATGCACATATACAATAAAGAGATATAACAATCACAGTTCTCATTTCTGTAACTGGTCACGTGATCGTAGCTGATATTCAGAACTACCTTCTTCTGCCATCCATTCTGTATTTCCCTTGCCCTCAGCAAGCATCTCAGCTGGTCGTGGTCCTTTGCCTGGTGGGGTGACCCAAACCTTCATTCCTGAAGGGTCTGGGCCATTAGCAGTAGTATCAGAATTGGGTTGTTGTAATTTTCCATTGAGTTTAATCACAGGGCATGGTAGTACTAAGAGATGTCCTAAAGAATCTCCTGTATTCCAGACATATTCTTCTTTACCTCCATGATGTAATGTCAATCCAATTTCCCCTTGGTAATCAAGATCTATCACACCAGATAGTACAGTAATGCCTTTATTTGTCTGTTGATCCAGAGGCATAAGGAAGCCAAAATGTCCAGGTGGCATTCTTAATTTCCAGTTCAATGTAATCAGTATTGTGTCTCCAGGTGGGAGTGTTCCTCCCTTTGGGACTAAGATCTCCAGAACTGCAGAGCATAGAGTAGCAGGGACAGGAAGCAAAAACTTTTTGAGAGGATCACTAGGGGTAATAGTTTCCACCCCTTGGTTTCTGGACCCATGAATCCTGGCTATTGGGGAAACAGCCATATATTGGACGCTGGTTTAGAGCATTTACAGCCTCCTGGAGAACTTTGCCCCAACCTTTCAAGGTATTGCCACCTAGCTGGCACTGTAATTGTGTTTTCAGTAGGCCATTCCACTGTTCTATCAAGCCAACTGCCTCAGGATGATGGGGAACATGGTAAGACCAGTGAATTCCATGAGCATAGGCCCATTGCCGCATTTCAATTGCCATGAAGTGAGTCCCTTGATCTGAAGCAATGCTGTGTGGGATACCATGATGGTGAATAAGGCATTCCATAAGTCCACGGATGGTAGTTTTGGCAGAAGCATTGCATGCAGGGAAGGCAAATGCATATCCAGAATAAGTATCTATTCCAGTAAGAACAAAATGCTGTCCTTTCCATGATGGAAGTGGTCCAATGTAATCAACCTGCCACCAGGTTGCTGGCTGATCACCCCAAGGAATGGTTCTGTATCGTGGATTCAGTGTTGGTCTCTGCTGCTGGCAGATTGGGCACTCAGCAGTGATGGCAGCCAAATCAGCCTTGGTAAATGGGAGTCCATGTTGCTGAGCCCATGCATAACCTCCATCCCTGCCACCATGGCCACTTTGTTCATGAGCCCATTGAGCAATGACAGGAGTACGTGGGGAAAAAGGATGGCTGCTTTCCACCAAATGTGTCATCCTATCCACCTGATTTAAAGCCCTCCTCTGCTGAGTTCAGAAGGTTGGGCAATCCTACTTCTGTAGTGATAACTGCCTCGGAAACCCAAGGAGGGGTCGCTATGAGGCGGGGCCGACTCGACAGCACATAACAACAACAACAACAACATCTGCTGAGTTCACCTTTTGGTGGGCATTCACATGAGACACAAATATCTTTACTCCTTTGGCCCATTCAGAGATCTATCCTCATACCTTTTCCCCATACATCCTTGTCACCAGTTTTCCAATCATGCTTCTTCCAAGTCCCAGACCATCCAGCCAAGCCATTAGCCACAGCCCATGAATCCGTATATAATCGGACACCTGGCCATTTCTTATTCCATGCAAAGTGAACAGCCATATGCATGGCTCAAAGTTCTGCCCGTTGGGAGGATTTCCCTTCACTGCTGTCCTTCAAGGAAGTTTCAGAATGGGGCTGCAGTGCTGCTGCTGTCCAGTTTCGAGTGGTGCCTGTATATCGTGCAGAATCATCTGTAAACCGGGCATGTTTTCTCTTCGTCAGTCAACTGATCATAAGGAACTCCCCATGAGGCCATAGGTGCAGACTGGGAGAGGGAAGGTAATGTGACTGGAGTGGAGACCATAGGCATTTGGGCCACTTCCTCATGCAACTTACTTGTGCCTTCAGGTCCTGCTCGAGCCCAATCTCTGATATACCACTTCCTTTTAAT